>NW_010535295.1:0-10639 GCF_000687285.1 Phaethon lepturus
TTTTCGGAGCGCTCCCCGACGGGGCTTCCCCCACAGCAGCTCCGCTGGCGCTTTCCGAGAGGAAAAGGAGGGGTGGAGGAGCGGAGATTTCAGAGGAGTTTTGAAGTTGCTGCCTTGCCGCCCTCCTCCCCTTCAACCTTGCAACCTGCTTTGCCCTCCCCTCACAGCCTGTGCTCCTGGACGTTTTCACTGGGGATTTCTTCTTTCTCTCCTTACCTGTCTCAAAAGGTTTGACTGTAGGTACCAAAGTGGAGATCGACGGCGCATAAAGATGCTGAAGGGTGTTTGGTTGCTCAGTTTGTTAACAGTGGCTGGGGTCTCCCAGCAAACCTGCCAAAGACATTTGCAGCAAGAGCCGCTGCCCTTGTGAGGAGAAGGAGAACGTGCTGAACATTAATTGTGAAAACAAAGGATTTACAACCATCAGCCTCCTCCTGCCACCACCGTCCAAGATCTACCAGCTGTTTCTCAATGGGAATGCGCTGACCCGTCTGTTCCCCAATGAGTTTGTCAACTACTCCAATGCCGTGACCCTCCACTTGGGCAACAACGACATGCAGGAGATCCGCACAGGGGCCTTCAGTGGCCTCCGCACCCTCAAGAGGCTGCACCTCAATAACAACAAGCTGGAAGTGCTAAAGGAGGACACATTCCTGGGCTTGGAGAGTCTGGAGTACCTGCAGGCTGATTACAATTACATCAGTGCCATTGAGGCGGGGGCCTTCAGCAAGCTAAACAAGCTCAAGGTGCTGATTCTCAATGATAACCTCCTGCTGTCCCTGCCCAGCAATGTCTTCCGCTTCGTGCTCCTCACTCACCTGGACCTGCGGGGGAATCGGCTGAAGATGATGCCTTTTGCTGGTGTGCTGGAGCACATTGGAGGCATCATGGAAATCCAGCTGGAGGAAAACCCTTGGAACTGCACCTGTGACTTGCTACCACTCAAGGCCTGGCTAGACACCATCACCGTGTTTGTGGGTGAGATAGTCTGCGAAACCCCCTTCAGGCTTCATGGGAAAGATGTGACCCAGCTCACCAGGCAAGATCTCTGCCCTAGGAAGAGCTCCAGTGATTCAACCCAGAGGGAGAAACACCCTGTTCTCTCAGACCCACACATCCCAAGGCTATCACCCACGGCCAACTCTGCCATCAATCCTACCAGAGCCCCAAAAGCCAGCCGGCCACCCAAAACCAGGAACCGCCCCACACCCCGTGTCACTGTGTCAAAAGACAGACAAATATTTGGACCGATCATGGTTTACCAGACAAAGTCTCCTGTGCCCATCACCTGCCCAGCTGGCTGCATCTGTACTTCACAGAGTTCAGACAACGGCTTAAATGTTAACTGCCAAGAGAAAAAGATAAGTAACATCTCTGATCTCCACCCTAGGCCAATCAGTCCAAAGAAACTTTATCTTACCAGTAACTATCTGCAAGTCATTTATAAAACTGATCTCGCAGAGTACAGGTCTCTGGATTTGTTACATCTAGGAAATAATAGAATTGCAGTGATACACGAAGGTGCCTTTACAAACCTCACAAGTTTACGTAGACTTTATCTTAATGGCAACTACCTTGAGATTCTGTACCCGTCTATGTTCAATGGACTGCACAGCCTGCAATATCTTTACCTAGAGTACAATGTCATTAAGGAGATCCTGCCATGCACCTTTGATGCTCTAAGTAATCTTCATCTGTTATTTCTCAATAACAACCTGCTCAGATACTTGCCCGACAACGTCTTTGGCGGCACTTCCCTCACCAGACTCAACCTTAGAAACAACCATTTCTCACACCTACCTGTGAGAGGAGTCTTGGACCAGCTCTCAGCTCTAATTCAGATAGACCTCCAGGAGAACCCTTGGGACTGTACATGTAACATCCTGGGGCTGAGGAACTGGATAGAGCAAGTCACTGAACACAACAACCAGCAGTCAAATACCCCTGTAGTTATCAATGAAGTCATATGCGAGTCTCCCACCAAGCACTCTGGAGAGCATCTGAAATTCCTGAGCAAAGAAGCCATCTGCCCAGAGGACCCCAACTTGTCAGATTCTTCTGTCCTCTCCATGAACCAGAACACAGATACACCCCATTTCCTTGGGGTCTCACCAAGCTCCTACCCAGAAATACACACTGAAGTTCCGCTGTCTGTCTTAATTTTAGGCTTGCTGGTTGTGTTTATTTTGTCAGTCTGTTTTGGGGCAGGCCTGTTTGTCTTTGTCCTTAAGCGCCGGAAGGGGGTGCAAAGCATGCCCAGCAGTGCAAACAACTTAGATATAAGTTCATTTCAGCTCCAGTACGGGTCTTATAACACTGAGACCCATGATAAAACTGAAGGACATGTTTATAACTACATACCACCTCCTGTTGGACAGATGTGCCAAAACCCAATCTACATGCAAAAGGAAGGGGATCCAGTTGCCTATTACAGGAATCTCAATGAGTTTAGCTATAGCAATCTTGACCACAAAAAGGAAGACCCCACCAGTCTTGCATTTACGATCAGTGCAGCTGAATTACTGGAAAAGCAATCCTCGCCAAGGGAACCAGAGCTTCTGTATCAAAATATTGCAGAAAGGGTCAAGGAACTCCCCACTGGAGGATTAGTTCATTATAACTTTTGCACCTTACCCAAAAGGCAGTTTGCCCCTTCATATGAATCAAGACGCCAAAACCAGGACAGGATAAATAAAACTGTTTTATATGGAACTCCCAGGAAATATTTTGCGGAACAGTCTAAACCCGAGCATCCTTTACTCCAAGGAAAGCTACAAACAGAACCAGACTACCTCGAAGTTCTGGAAAAACAAACTGCAATTAGTCAGCTGTGAGGAGGGAGGTGGGAGACAAACAAAAATTTTTAAACGAGCTCAGCATCACATTTGATTGAGTCTGCACTCAGTGCTGGTGTCATCTGTCGCATTCCCAACATTTCCACTTTTTAAATTACAGAGGGAGTGAGAGAGAAATGGAACCCTTGCAGCATAGCAGGGATATGGTGTTGCTTTTGCAACGTTCCCTTTAAGTTATTTCTATATCTCTCTCCTTTTGACCCTTCTGTAGGAACTGTCACTGCAAATGTATGTTTCTGTAATAGATCTTGCATAATTCTTTTTGATTTGGAAGGAAATGAGGAAGGGGCCTTTGGGTTTTCTGTTGGTTTTTTCTTTTCATTTCAAAGTGGAAACTTAATGTATTATGTAGAAGATCTCCAAAGATCTTTTTTCCTGGACTATGACTTTCTTTTGTAAATAATAATATACAGTATTGCTGTTTCAGTTACGAAGTATAGCCACTGGGCGTCACTTTTTTGTGTTAAAGTGCCTTTGCACTTTAAGCACATTATTACTTAATTGTTGCTCTTAGCTTTGATAAATTGAAACTATTTTAATGTGTTGTATTTTTTGAGATTAAAAAAAATTGTGAAATAGATCTATATGTCAGCTGCATTAAATCAGAAGATTTGATTTATAGGAAAGCTGCCCTTCTTTAAACGAATCTAGTTCTAGGACCTTACAGACTCAAATGTAAATTATTGGGGTATTTTTTCCCTCTAGGTTTGTTTAAATTGATTCACTGAAATCAACTGAGGGGATTTAGCAATGGACTAGTTTATCAGATGCCTCAGCTGGGAGTAACAGCTAATTAATAAAAGACATTTAACACAATATCATAGTGAACTGAACAATTAATGTCCTTCTTCATACATTACATTGCAGCACTAACACAGTAATGTTCAGTGGTTTAAGATTATTTTCATACTTAAGAGAACATTACTCATAATATTTTATGCATTAAATTAGGTATTTTTATACATTTTATGGCAGAGTTTATATCTGTAACTTTTTGGACTGAAATTAACATGTCCTTTTCCTGCCAGATACATATTTTTTTTATAAGCAGGGACACCAGCAGGGGTCATCCCACACCTCATTAAATTTATTAACATACAGGCGAATGAACCAATGCCAAAGGTAAAATTTGAACCTGGGTCTCTGGAGTCCTTCAAATCAAGGTAGCAGAAATCATTATGTGCATCACGCTAACTTTCAGTAGTCTGAACTATGTCAAGTTTTCAGTCTCTAAAGCAAAAGTAATATTGCAGTAATTTTAATGTTCTAGAGAAAATTACTATTAAGTTCATTATCTTACATTTTATAAAATGTTTTAAGTTAACTGAGTTCCATTCTCAATATTGGTTTTCTTAAGCCTGTCAGTGAAGAAACGCAGGCCATTAACTCAGGCCTGTTTTACTTCAAGCTTTATGTATGCTTCCACCTTCAATTTCTCTTTCCTTCCTAGAGAATATTGAAATGATTTTTGTTAAAAAGTATACAGTCAAACTTTATTAAGCCTTATTAGCTTGTAAATAATTTTTAGATGCAAACATTATTGTGCGATTTAAACAAACAGCCCTTATTTACAACAAAAACAGTTTTGTTTTGTCTATTGTAAATCCTTATGCAACTGGGATGGTGATCTGCATATAAAGTAGGCCAGGCTTTTCAATTCCTTATTAAAGCAATTGATGGAGTCTGAAAGCAGCACACTGTTTCCTTTTCATAAATAGGTTAGTGCACATAATAATCCTTTATTATCATGCAGAGATTGAAGTGGCCTCTGCTGACTGATTGTTAGAGCTTTACTATAGTTAATAACACAGTATCTACAACTTTGAGAAATTTTCAGCAATAGCATTTGAGCTATAAATAAGTACAATCAATGTTGTTCTAATCAGGACTTTGCCAAAAGGAAGTTGCTTTATATTTAAGAGCTAAAGAGGCTTTGCATGTATATTGCCAGATATCGGAGTCATTCAGTAAACTCTTCTGATCATTTATGTGACATCTGAGTACATGAATATGCTAACATGTCAATTTTTTATGTTTAGAGTCCATAGCATCTATGACTGTTCATTAGATCAGATTTAAAATTGAAGTGCTACAATGAACTACTGAAGAATCAGTCTTTAAAATGGTCTCACTTCAAGAAAGAGGCAAAATGGTATCACATTAGTGGAACTAGGAACATTTGACTGGAATAGCATCCATCTGTGAGGTGTTGCCTGAAAGCTTCCAGCAGTGATTGTCTTATGGCTCCTTTCCCTGGGTAATTAAAATTTATAACTGAAACCCTAAGAAAAGTATAAGTATTATTTTAAAGTAAAATTATTAACTCTTTCCAGGTGTGATTTTAGTATTGCCTGCAAAACAATTACCGTGTTATGTCTGGCACACTAGCGGCTAGGATATTAATATTTATTGTTCTTTAGTGAACCAGAATCAATTACAGGTTTTTTTCTCAGAAAAATGCTAATTTTTCCTACAAAAATGTTTTCAATTTTCTAGTGTTTGCAAACAGGAGAAATAGGGAATTGATTCTTTTAGTAACTTTATCTTGTTTATTTTTACTGTTTCAGTCTCAGACTGTCTTAGCATGTTTGCTTTGGTAGCACAGCCATATTTTACAGAGGTTGCTGTTGCTTTAAGTTTCCTTAGCTTTCCTAGTGGAATATATTTAGTGACTAGATTTTATTTTGCATCACCAGTACCAACTTAAAAATCATTATTGCTGTAGATCTTTTAGGTTTGTTTTTATACCCTTCCTCTGACATCTATTAAGCAATTGTTTTCATAGTGTGTCTATGTGAGAGGAAAGGAGATTTTTTTCATTTATGCTTAAAGAGATTTGTTTAACAGGGAAAGTGTGTCGGCAGCTGCTGTGTAGAGTCTACATTTCTTTAGCTTTGCAGCCCTGGAAGCTGCTGCTTGCCTGAGTAATGGCTTGATAATGAGTCTGAAAAAAATTTCCTTCATAGTTTGAAAAGTTGAACTGTGAAAATTATGTAACCAGGTTATAGCAGGAATCTTCCCTCAGGAAAATGGAATGCAAATAGTTTTCTTTCTTCGTAAGTTTTCTTCTGTGCAAATGGACATAATGACCTTTACAGAAACAGTAACATGCAGACTGAAGCACTGTTAAAGCTATGCAGTTATCTCCAGTGAAAACGAGGGGCAGTACACTTCCAACAGATGAATACATTTTTGAAGAGATCTTTCTGTGTAAGCATGAAGTAAAGTTTAGCAATGATCTTAGAAACTGGATTTCAATAAGTAACTTCAATGGCAAAATGGAGAGATGCTCACCTTACACTACTGTGCCCAGATTGCCCATACGGTTCCTAGGCAGACATTTATCTCCTGGGATGATGCTAGCAACAGAACACACCCAGAGGATGACAGGTTAATTGCCTTCCCCTTTTCTCCCCACAAAACAAATGCTGCTTTTTGCAGAAGGGTCTATACTTTCTATCTGGATTCTCAAGTCTGCTGCAGAGCCACTCCAAATGCCTGTTGGTAGTCCTCCTTTCTGCAGGCTCTTTCTTCCATCAAATTTCATCTTTTTGGGTTCCAGCATTTGCTCAGTTCCTACCTCACCTCCATTATCTGTTTCCCAAGCCCTCTCCATGTAATGCCCCAACCTTTCTCCTCCTATCTGTCCCCCCGGGCTCTCCTTTTTTTCCCCTAGCTAGCTCTGGAGGACCTATTTCAGCCTTGAAGGGAACTGATGTCCCTGCTCCACTGAGAGCTCAGCCCTTACCTTTCCCATGACATTGCTGAGTAGTCCCGTGTGAAATGAGACAGCTGATCCCAGTGGTATTCCTGGGGGCCATGCTGGAGGAAGGTCTGCATAGCTGTTCCCTCTTCCACTTGTTGAGCAGAGGGGAGAAGCGTAAGATCAAATAGCATTTCAGCTTCCACACAGAATTTCCCATGTGCCAACCCTGGCTCTTGCAAGCAGCATTTCTGAGTAAGAGCAAATGGATGAGCTATCTGAAACTACTGGCATCACATCACACTTTGCTGTAATTTCAGTGAGTCGACTTCAGCATGGGTTAATCTTGCCAAAATTAGCTACTAAAATTTCAGAGTCAAACTGGTTGTGTAGGGTCTCTAGAGTAAATAGCACACATCAGGCCATTCAGAGGTGATGTATTCCCTCTCAAAATATATGGCACGAATTGTGCTACAGATATGCCTGCTTTTTTCCAGTAACTGTAGAGGATAGATGATGAGCACAGATTACATAGCTAATTCCCACATAGTTGCAGTCAGTCCAGGCTGACCATTTTCTAGCACACCCACGTGCAACATACATGCTCTGCTGAGTATCTGCCAGTCTCTGCCCCAAGACACTTCCATTATGTCCATAAGACTAATGTTCCCTGTGGATTTTATAGCCTGCTTCAGTCAAAGGCACTGGCTTTTTATAACACCTTCTTGTGCTGATAGAGAACTACACAGTAGAGTTTAGTTTGGTTTTCTTTTTCTTCCCACCAACACTTGAGTTTGTAAAATAATAATAAAACTTTTTAAAGTTATAAGCTGTAATTAGTAGTGTCAAAATAAGGATACCAACAAGTTAAATAGCCTAAATAAAAGTCTTGAAGAATACTGATCTTGTATAGGAATACAAATGGCCATAATTTTAAACTGCTCATGAGTGAAATGAGATACTGGAAATGTTAATGAAACTTCTTAGGCTCTTACAGGCTAATCACTGATACAGTTTGTGATTTTTCATATTACTGTTTTTGCGGACAGTAATGTCATTTAACAGAGAAAGAAGAAAAAAAAACCCTGTTTCCTGAAGTCCCTCCCCCAACTGTATAACTCCAAACCAACAGATAAATTAACTTATGCAGATGATGTGACATTTCTTGTATTTTTCCATTCACTTCTTCAAAGTGCTCTGTAGGAGAAGTACAAAAGTTACTCTTTTGTAAGAGGGTCATTAAGTCTGTTTGGATTATTGATCTCATAGTTTTTCTGGGCACACAGGCAATCATTTTGACTAAGGTTTTTAATCCTAGCTAATGAGGAGGTGGATTAATGAGAAGTTTTTTGTTGTTTTTGTTATTGGAGAGTTGGTTGGATTTTTTGAACCAGTAGATTGACATGTTTATGAATACAGATGAATAGATCATTTTGAATGAAAGAAATGTTGGAGCTGCAATTGGAGATGCAGTCATTCTAAAGACTGAATAGACTCAGAGTATGAATGAAGTTTGAAACACAAGACATCATAAACCTAGTTTTCTTCCTGAGATCATAAACACAGAGGACCTCCAACTGAGTACAGCAGCAGCTTTTGTTACATGCTGTTAAACATTTGGAGGGATGAAATTAGAGGCCAGATGCACCTGCAGTATCTTTAAGGATGCTCAGGTAGCTGATGTGTTCAGAATTTGGATCTCATCTCTGATTGATACCCTATTTGTGCATGCGTCTGTATTACTGCTGGTAATGCACTATGCTTGAAAAAGTAATCAAAGTGAAGCTTGGAAGAGTACAGCTAGTTGCAGTATTTACAGACCTTTTTTATCTCTGTTTTTAAAAATACAATGAATTAACCATTTCTGTAATTAACACCAGTCTTTCAACTTCTAATATCCTTTGTAAAAATTAATTTCAGCAAACTGTCCAGATCAGTGTATGTGGCTAGTTACAAAACAAGAGCAACACAAAACGTTGCTGACCTTAAAAAGGAAGGTGGCACTACCATTTAGAAATTGAGATAATGCAAATACTTATTTGCAGTATAACAGAAATTACACCAATATTACGAAGTGTCTGCAATATGATGTCAGGATTCTTTATGGTGGCAGAACAAGTATAGATTTGCATCTTAGCAACACAGATTCTTGTATTTTCTTTTCTCAGAAAAGAGAACTGTGCATGCATTGCTCCCCAGAGCCAGAAGTGTTAGGCACCAATTATCTTCTGAGTAGGAGGCAGCACAGCGATTTTAAGAATGCTGTCTACATTGGAAAAGGCACAGCTAATATATATAGACCTGTTGCAGTTATCTCCTCTTGAGATAAGACCTATTTCCATACAAAAGCCTGGAAAAAAATCCCCTTGAGACCACTGATAAGATGACAGAGTCTATTTTAAGAAATCTTGATTTTTGTTCTGAGCACCTCGCATTTGAGAGGCAAAAGAATTGGAGTTGAGGCAGTTTTTTCCCATGCTATAAACTTCTTTCCTTCTCTGCAGGGATTTGTTACTGACTTGGTACATGTCAAGCTGGGCAGCTAAAATGAACAGAAAATTTTGAGAAAACTGTGAAAATCTAATGACTCATAAATTCTCTTCTAAACACAAAAGGACAAGCAACATAATACCGAAACAAAACTGTCACAGAGGCTTCAAAGTACAGTCAAATCTGAGCGATTCAGGTGTAGATGTCGAGTACCTTTGTTAGCTTTTACACCCGAGTGGCTCCAGTGGAGTCCCGTGGGATTGGCACCAGTGACAAGAATTTCACCAAATACAGGCAGTCACTGAACTCACCAAAGTGTGAGCAGCAGAGAGACAGAAAAATGGTTATATTCTCTTACGATGGCTTAAAATGCCATTTGGGAGTATTCCATACTGAACGCTCATTCACATAAATCTGAAGTCAGCATATTCCAAGTTTATACCTGAGTCACTAAGTATCAGTTTTTCAGTAATGTGTGAGTATTCCATGATGTGACCTTTTGGTCACAATATTCAGCTTACATGCTTACATACAATAGAAAAAAGAGAAGGGGTTAGATATTGGGAAAAGCCTTTCAAATTTTCTGGGCTTTTTTTTCTGACGGTTTCAGAGGGGTTTATTATGATTATTAGTGAATCAAAAGGATATCTAAGAACACTGTTGTGTGGGGTTTCTGCCTTTTTATGCAAGTTAGGGGAAAAAAAAAAGGCGGGGGGAGGTAGATTATAATTGTCTTGACTGTCAAGATGTTAAAAGCAGACTACCAGAAAGCTAAGGACTTCAGCGCTCATAATTCAGAGAGCTTACACAAATGCCTATTTTTTGTGGCATTCCTAAAGGGAAATGGTACAGAGACTGCTTTCCTAATGGCTAACGGGACTGGACAGGCAATTCTGTTAGGCAGTTGAGAAATCCCAGCCTTAAAGTTATACCAGATTTACTGCAATTCAGACATAAGCATGGCTCATGTGAAAAGGCAATGATGGTGGGGAAGATGCTTACTGCTACAGTTCACACTTAGTGATGCAGTTTTTATCTTGTGTTTTCTGAGACCTTATTTACCATCCCATAGCTAACATGTAACTAGCAACTTACCACAACTGAGTGGATAATTCATATTTATTAATGCGGCCTTCTTTTCTGTAATGCAACATTTACAAATTTCTGTTTCCATGGCTTCTCATTGTTCTCCAAATAATGTCTAGTAATAATTCCTAGCTGTAGAGTCCTAATGGATGATTCATAGTGAATGCCTAAAATTGAACTACCAAGGACTTTGTTTATACTATTGTATTGCATTTATTTGTTTGTTTGCTCTAGATAGGGAGGCAGTGGGCCTAGTTTAAGAGCTCATTTGCTGGGAATTGAGAAATTAGTGTTCTCTTTTTAGTTCTGCCAGTGACCTTCCACAAGGCATACCTGTGTCCCCATGCTTTAATTTCTGCATCATTAAATGAGGAGAATGATACTTTCTGCCATAGTCTTGTGAGATTTACTGGTGAGAAATGTTAAGTGTAATTGTTTCTCAAAGCCAGTGCTTATGGCTTTATAGCTTCATCCAAATATAGCAATAGTCTACTGCCTCTTTCCC
>NW_010535295.1:10670-22328 GCF_000687285.1 Phaethon lepturus
GTAAGAATGTGGTGTTTCAGATTTAGTTCAGTTTTCTGTTTTTACAGTTAAAAACAGACCATGAAGATTACCTTGTACAGGGAAAAAATACTATCTCCTTATAAAAGGAGATGACATACATGGAATAAAATGAGGGGGAAATAAGGTACAGTTTGTTTTTAAACTGTTGAAAATGCACGGTATCCCATCTCCTAAATTTTCCCTCTCTGGCTGGGTTATATCACCTTGTCTGTTTCTGCCCAATAGAATCCTTTCAACCATAGTTCTTAGCATACCAATTATTTTTTAGTCACTTTTTTTTTTTCATGAAGTTGGTTTGGCCATTGCAGACAAGTTTTATGCTAGTAAGTGAGCCAAAAGAGGCTCTCCGTGGCAGACAGCTGCTGAAATAAGGTGAGTAGAGAAAGAAATTCATGCAGCTTTCCTTTTCTATCTCTTCTTTGTAGTCTGTAACCTCTCCTTTTTTCTATGGTAATAATTCTCTTGCCCATTGAATACTGAGTGTGGGCATATTTTTCCATATTACAGCCCAGCTACATACTGTAAAATCCAACTATTTGTGTTGGAAAGCCCACCATTTTCCACAGACAGCCCTCTAGAATGTACATGGACAAGTCATGCCTAGCAATCTGAGGATGCTTCCATGCAACATAGAGCTCATTTGTAAATGTAGGACTACATGCTACAAGAAACTGTGGCAGCCTATCCATTCAATGCAATGGATCCACAATTTTACTTCTACTTTTAAATTGCATTTTGATTAACTGACTAAAATTCATTCACTGTCTAGGCATGTTATTCTGGTTTAGGTTTAGATTTTGTGCCCATCTAAATTTTGACACTGCTATGACTGATGCTCTCACTTTCCTTACTAATTCATAAAATGGGATACATGAGCAGTTCTTGATTTCTAGACTGTAAATGGCATGGGGTTTTTTGGCTGGATGTGATAAGTGCTCTGATCCTGTGCACAATTTTATACTTCTAGATAATTGGCTGTTGCTTAGAGGCTATTTACATAGAACATAAGATACATAGTACACCACAAAATAGTTCTAGCAGTGCAGTGTAAACCATCTATCCTGGACCAGCAGAAGTACATCAAAAGCAGTAGTTCAAATAGTCCTTCAAAAGACTTGTTTTCTTTAAGTTCTGGAACAATCTAGATGAAGGAATGTAAACATTCAATTATCCTTTTAATGTGTTCATCTTAAAGATTTTAAGTGTTAAATTTTCTACCCTGAGAATAACAGAGGTTATTATTTAAGTAAGGTTATTCAGATCCTCAGGTGCTGTAAATAGTGTTTAGCTCCATAAACATCCTTGTAATGGCTTATAGTAGCTCAGGATGCAGTCACTTCTTTTTTGTACACCTCATAACCCAAGCAATCAACATATACCAATAATGGATCAGCATTATAAGTAATGCAGTAATGTTGTTCACTTTAATTTCACTGCTTTAGAACCAATAAAATTTGCTGCTGTTTTGGAATTCTTAGTCACATTTAAAAAAGAGATCTTTGAAAGTTCACCACCTAGTTCATTTTGGGATGCAAATGCATAATTTGTGCCATAAAACTCTTTGGTTGATACATTTATACATTTGGTGCTTCACAAAACCTTTTAATTCTTAAGTCTTACAGCTTAGTGAGACAGAAAGGCATATTTTTGTGTTCTTCATTTGTGATTCCTTACTTGTTCTGAAAGTTCAAAGCTAGTTAACAACTCTTGCATACCTATTCTGCCACCCTCAGAATTTGGATGTGTGTCTGTAATCAATGGCAAATGCACTGTAACAGTAAATGTACTTTCAAAGAAAACTCGTTGTAGAGTCTTGGGACATGCACAAAGTCACATTTAGAAAGTAATATTTTCCCAAGATGGCCACAGCTGTTTCTTCTTGGCAAGCAATTGTCTTCATCTAAAATATATAACCTTATTATCATGCAAATATTTATGCCACATTAGAACCAGGCTTGCTCTTTTCACAATAGTTAAGTTTCCTGTATTATTACAGATAATGACAATCCGGTTTCTGAAAATGTTCCATTACTGTTTCTTTTTTCCTCTGCTGTTTATTAGTGAAGAACTTGTAATTGTTTGGTCCTATTCAGACTTTCCAGAGGAAGAACTGAAGTCATATTTCCCACACATTGGGATTCTGATCACTGAAATTCATTTCTTTCTGTTCTTGCTATTGCCTCTAAATAAAGGAATGTACCAGGGAAAAAGACTCTGCTCAGTCTGGAATGATACAAGTGCAAGTCAGGAATAATTGAAAATAGTTTTGATCACCATTTGAAATCCAAGATTAAGCAGTTTAGCTAACACTCAAAGAAATTAACTGGAACCTTTTGATTTATTGCATAATAGGTAGAAAGCTTCTTTTCTTCTTCTTCAGGCTCTTACCCTGCCAATGGATATTTGTTCTGTAAGCAGCACTGACATGAAAAGTCTGAAGTTGTCCACTTTTCTCCCTTTGACCAACATTCCCTTGGTAAACAGAGTACCATGAGGAGAGCGGTGTTAATCCTCTAAATTTAGCTTTGTGAAAAAGCCACACTGAAAGCTGTGAAAGCTTTGACAAAAATTAAAAAAACTTTACAAGCCTTGCCAGCGTCTTTCCAGAACACTTGCCATGATATGAGATTCCAATTTAATAATACCTGTAACAGTTTCTTCCAAATTAATAAAATAAGAATGTCAAAATAACAGGGGCTATTCCCTTAGATGGAGTAACTCAATTTAGCAACATGGATTGCAATATTGATTGCAATGCTAGTTCTCTGATCTGTTGAATTTTGCTTATTAATTTAATTAATTATATCAATAAATTTGATTTTTCTGCCTCTGGGCTAAGCAGTCAGGCTGAGTAAGGACCAGGCTGCTTTTGCAAAGGGGAAGTAAGGGACAGAAGTGGAATTGCAACAGAGACTAAAAGCACAGTCCCAAAGAGAAGGTCAAGGCCACCAAGAAGGAGAGCACTGCCCTCTTAGGAGGCACCCCCTCACTCACATGTAGAGACAGGGTCCTCCAGCACGACATGCCATCCAACATTCCACAGTCAGGCTTTGGTGGACTTTGGCAGTGGGTACTTGAATTTTTGCTTCCCCAAGAACTGCTTGCAGGGCATACACATTCAACCAGTTGCACTGGCTTGATATCTACCCATCCAAAGCTGTCTACATTCTCTTAAACTTGGCTAATTTGGTAAGAAATCCAATGGGCTGGTAGAAATCGCAGGCCTAAAGGAATTCAGTCTGGGGTGCTCTGTGTTTCAGCTGACTGGCACAGTGTGAACAGCACACACAACTCTCCTCAAGAGAGTCCTAGGAATCTGCCCAACCCTCATAATCTCTGCACTGAATAAGCTGTTACTATTAATAAGGAAAAGATAAAATAAGTGAGATGTCTCAACAAGGGCACAGAGGAAGATAAATATTAAAATGGTTATATAAGAGGAAGTACTTGGTGTTGGAGGTCAAACAGGAATCCAATGGTAGAGCTGCCAAGGTACAAACCGGCATCCAAGAGTAGAGTCCCTTGAATGGTATGTGTTGCTGCTATCTGTGATAACAGATGCTGCTGCCACCAGAAGAGCACAGATCAGAGGTCTCCCACAGTTTCCAAAGGGTTGGTTTTTTTCATCATTACTTGTGCTGAGTCAGAGTTCTTCCAAATTTACCCACTGAAATCAGTCACACTGTGCATAGGGAACATATAAACATGGAAGGCTAAATCTGGCACTGCCTTCTTTTTAAGGGACCTGAGTAGCCAGACAAATAAGACTCCCACTTCACAGCTTTGCCCCTGAATTTGAAGATACTGGGAGGAGTCATGGGTTCAAGTACTACTGGATGAACAGACATTTTCTGAATGCAGTCCCCAACCCCTGTGGAGGAAAACATTGCAAACACCTTATTAGCTAAGTATTGTTTTCCACGAGATGGCAAACATTGGGGACAACAACTTTAAATAATTTAGCTCTCCTCCTCCTCCAACACATGGAACTGTATTCCAGTTGGTTTTGTCTCCTCTCTAATGAACAAGATCATGTTCAGAAATCAACCTGTTTTAAAATGGGGGAGTGGGGGGGGTACATAGAAAAGATGAGGAATGCTACAGAACTAGCCTTGCATTTCTAGGCTGAGATAAATTTTCATCTGTTGCAAATATATGAACAGGACCATCCTGAACAGGAGACTAAAGGAGATGGGACTCCCTGATGACCTCAAAAGTGAAAGAACAGATGAGCCCTATCTTCTTTATTAACTGACTCTGGCTCCAAGTGCTTTCTGATAGCACAGATGACAGAACACCGGACTCTCTCTGCCCTTGGAATAAAATGGATCACATAACACCATCAATTTTTAAGCAAAGCTGCTCCCTTGGAATCAGTGCTTGACTTATTCTTAAAAATTGTGCACTGATCTACCCTTTTTAATGTAGAGCAATTATGATCTCTATACCAAACAGGGCAGTACTGTACTCTCTAGCCCAGTGCAGCAAGAGATTTAGACTCCAGAGATAATAGCCAAGGGTCTTTTGACAGCTGAACTGTAAGCATTATTGTCTCCACAGATGGTTCTCTATAATAAATGTTGCTTTTTTTGCTGTTTGATTTTGTCATTCATGTGGGATTCATGTCATTTAACAGTAGCTACCGAAGCATGAGGTGTCTTGTCTAGTTTAATCATCAGTGTTATTTTTATAGTTAACAGAAGAAATCAGCCCTGCCACAAGTTGATTCATCTCATCCACTTCAGCAAATTGTCATTGTCTGCATACTATTTCTGCCTTTATGAGTTAGTTAGACTAATCCTCTCCCCAAGCTAAGGGCTGAAAGTCTTGTTGAACAGGAAACCTCCAAAGCAGTTTTTATTTTCAAGTCACATCCATACAGATCTTCCAGCTTCTTGTAGAAACAAATGAATTGTCCATGCTTTAAAGGCAAGGTGACATTCTTGCCAAAGAGAAAAAAAGAATCAAGGGAAAGAAGAAAGAAATGTTCTCTTACATAAAATCATTTTTATGAGAAGAGCATACAGTTAGTGGTATGCAGCCCCCTACAACTCTTTCCTTCATGCCCACAGCCACAAATTCTCAGTGCTCCCTGAGCCTTAAATCTCCTCCACCCACCTTCCTTCTTGAAGATACTCAGCTCATATGATGCTGTACCAAATTTTCTGTGCCTATGCCCAGATTCCTCCTGTCAAAACAAGCTTTTTAGCAACACTTAGCTAATCCTGAAATCCTACATAGATATGGCTCCTCATCTCCCTCTTTACCTACTTAGAGGCAATGGGGCTTTTTCAGACATGTGACTTGAGATTTGTAGTCTCTTTAAAACACAGATCCCCTAAACACAAATGAGGTTTTGTAGCAGATGAATGCCTCCAGTGGCACCACATCACAGCAACAGGAAAATTACATCCTTTCCAGCTATATTTGGATATATTTACAGAAAGAGAAAGACCCAGCAGTCTTATGAGTAGAAAAGATACTCATGCATCTCGTGTATTCATCTAGATTTCAGAGAAGTACAGGAGAGAGAGAAAAGAAAGGAAAGATGCCAGGAGTGACTACCATGAGGGGACCGGGAATGGTTCTGTACTGAATAGTGAGCAAGCAACAGATTCCACCAAGTGCTGCAAATCTTCATGTTGATCACTCTGAGGCAGTGCCAGCCATATACAGTTGCTGTGAGTATCTAGCAAAGTATTTAAAATTATTCTGCTTTGCCAATCATGGCTTTATGATCTGCTGTCTATCGTAATATTTGCTGCTTATAGTGACCTCACTTTACCATTACTCACTGAGACAAAATACTCCATCTTTTTTACATGTCCTTTTGTAAATGAAAATGCTTGGGAGGAAAAGTTATCATTTTCAAAGGCTTACTGGTGTCTAAGTGTTGAGCCAAACCATAAAGTGCCTCTTGAACAGCCGGTCATAAAAGAAAGACAAAGTATTTTAAAGCAGCTAATGTCATTCATTTCCCAAACTCTGAGCAGTTCTAGAAGATGCCTAAATGCCCACTTCACTCTAGCAGTGCAAACATGAACTATTGTTATTCAGACAAGTCATGTGAGTTTATAAAATTTGGTGATATATCTCTTATTTCAGTGGCTGGTATTTTGTCAGCAATCACATTTGTCCAGATAAACAGTGCCTTAGGCAATTAAAGAACACTCAGTTTGGGAAGGACACACAACCCTCATGATCTCCTGAGGCCTCTGCCCCAGCTCCCAGTGTGAAACACAAGTCTGACTAGATGCTGCAGCCTTTCCAAGACGGTCACATAAGGAAAAAGGTGCCCCTGCAGCCCTTCTTGCAGACGTTAAGCAAAGATAAGTGATCAAGTAGCTGAAGATGTCTAGACCCTGCCTCCCCAAATAGGCTTGCCTCCATCCACCTCTTGTGAGCCATATGACAAAATGTGTAATACAATGCCTAAAACAAAGACTTTCCTGACTGGGATTTTTAACATCTTACTCACAGATTCAACACCATTAATCTTTCTTTGGAAAGCCGTGGATATTATGTGCTATAGCAAGTCAATAGTAATTCTTTTTTATTACTTTGTCTCTGTAATAATAAAGATGCATAATTTACTCTTCTGTTTTGTACTAAGGAGACAGAAAGACAGTGCAGGCTGTTCTCTTACGCTTTAGGTGAGCCCCTCTTCGCCTCCCAGTTTATACATATCTGCACTTCTCTCCTTTATAAAATAAATAAAACAGCAATAGCTACCTCTCTTACTTATTTACATTGGCTCCACTAAAAGAATACAGTCAGATATCGACTGGTCAAATAGGGCAATTCATCTATGCAATAATTACATAGCTGTGGGTTTATCCAGAAGAACTGCAAGGAAGATAAGGATTTCCTCATGGGAATTCAAACACAAGTAGAATGTAAATTTGGTAAATGCACAAAAATACGTCATTCATTTCCTTTTATGGCAAGAATCTCAAACTGAGAAATCAAGTAACTTAAAACAGTTCTTTAAAAGCCATACAGCTGAGTCAGATTAATTACAGAATTACTCCCTTTGGAAAAAAGGTGTGTGTATTTTTTTCACAAATCATTAGATTGCATCAGCTAGTATTTAGAGTTCTGAGAGTCCCAGGTAGACAGAGCTACTGAAGTGTAAAATATGTATTGTTATTGTTGCTTGTTTTTATTTGATACCCTTCACTTTCCACTCTAAAGGCATGCTAAGTATAAAAGAAAATACAGCCTGTAGGGACAACTCTTCTAAAAATATCAGCCCGTTACCTACTTTTTTCTTCTTTCTTATTGAGAAAGATACTATAAGCCAATATAATTGCTTTTGATGCAATCCTGTATCACTGAAGTCCATGTAAATTCAGTAGGAGCAGGATTAAAGACTTTACTGGAACAGCAGTGGTGTATTATAGGAAGCTTTCATATAATTGAAAATCCTCCCAACAACAAAGTGATTTATAAGGAGACACTGAGTTTGTGGCTGAAAAGAGAATTCTAAAGCATGCAGCATGCGCCAAGCCACTAGTTTCTGGTTCTGCATCTTTGCCATAGAAGAAGACTGCTTAGCACTGCCGTATTTCTCAGCCTGGGAATAATTCTGCCTTAGCTCTCCTTCTTGCTATGAACAGCTTCACAGTGAGATCACATTACACCTGCAAAAACTATCAGTCTTAATGAGTGTCCTAGATATGACACCTTAGAGCACCATACCTTCCTCTGCTGCTCAGCAAATCTGTCCTGTAGAAAGAGGACAGAAAGGTTCAGGAACCTAGAGGCGTTAAGTTTACAACTGCTTTTTAAGAAGCTCCTTACATCTTAGAGCCAGATCAAGTGAATACACAAAAGTTTCAGGAGATACATGGACATTTCCTACTTTACCAAAGTAAAAATGTACTTACGAGCCTGATGTAACAGCAATGTTATAAGTGGAAATTTTGCCATTGGACACAGAAGGATGGACGTCAGCCCTACCACACATAGCTTCCAGAGATTTCTGTGGGACTTTAACACACATATTACACAGACTGGAATGACAGCCTTCGGTGTCTGTCCTTCTGCCTTCTCTCAAGCAGAGGAATCACTCTTTCTTCTGTTAGGGACTTGGGGTAGAACAAAAGCTTTACCTATATAAAACAAGTGAATCTGTCTTTAATAACTGGTTGCTATCAAATGCTTACATCCATTGATTATCCCATAAGATGATCAACATAAAAGCCATCATATCTTTTATTGCAAAGGAAATTGCTCAAATGACATATAGCTGCTTCTGTATTAGTAGAGACTGTACTGCACAAGGAAGTTTGAATAATTTCCCTTTGAAATGGAAGCCATAACAACCCATTTTATGCCATGGCCAGTCAAGCATCTGCATTTTGGTGGCTATGGCACCAACTTAATATCTTGTATCTGTACTTGTGGGAAATATATAAAGCCTTTTTGGCACTGACTGACCTTATTGTGGCAAAATAGATGTATGAAGTTTGCCATTCAGCAAGTCCATTCAGTTATTTCCCATTAATTCAGTCTTCTTTTAAAGCCTTTACTCTTCTTCAAGATTTCCATTATACTAGGAGGTTTAAAAAGCACTGCAGAGCCAATACAACAAAACTTGTATTAAAAAAAAAAAAGAAAACCAGTATCAACATGCCTCTCAGATAATTATCTCTGATCTCAATGCAATTATTTTACTTTTTAATAGTACTCACAGAATGAAACTGAACACTGAGAAACAGTTAATTCTGCTTTTTGTAGTTTTTCTAGTCAGGGTAAAACTACCTAATACACAAATACACACATTTCAAGCAAATATGACAGAATGAGGGCTTTATGGTTATGACACTCTATGTATATTTGGAACTGTGGGTAAATTTAGTAGGACTGCTGCAGTTGCTTGAAATACACATGGTCAATGCCATCCTCTTGAATAAGAGAAGAAAGAACAGGAATCACTTGTTGGTTAAAGATAAAATCAGGAGTCAGAGACCCTCTGGAAAATGGATGTTACAATTCAGAATCCCAATCAGCTGCAGTGAAAACCCAGACTTCACACCACCTTGCTTTTACACCGTCGGTGCCACGTACCTGTCTAGTACTCATACAAAACAGTGCTTTATACAGCTGCATGACTGGACCCTCACTTTAACACACTCTGTGAAATTCTTACATGTGATGTGTAAGTGAATCTTAATGCCAGCCTCCTGCCTCCTTGAAACAATATGAAAGTCTCTGCTCATCTAGACTCTGAGGGCCTTATCCAGCTTTCCTGAGCACTTGTACAATGATTTGAATGGACTTTGGACCTGGCTGCTGTCTCTGAACCACTTTGCTCAAAAGAAATATTGGAAATGCAGAGCCACGTCACTGTGCCTGAGAAAAGACCCTCTAATGTCACATCTCATGCCTAGCACAGGACTAAACAGGATGGTGCATGTGTCAGGATTGGGAATTGATGTAAGAGCTGCAATCCTGTGTCCTATGATGGGTTACAGAGGATAGCTTATGCTGATCTGACTCTTTTATATCTGTTTCCCAATAGGATAAGTTTGAACCTAATTAGTTCTTTTAATTAAGAACCTAATTATTATGATCATAGAATCTTTGGGTTGAAAGGGACCTTTTAAGGTCATCTCGTCCAAACCCCCTGCAATGAGCAGGGAAATCTTCAACTAGGTCAGGTTGCTCAAAGCCCCATACAACCTGACCTTTGAATGTTCCCAGGGATGAGGCATATACCACCTCCCTGGGCAACCTGTGTTGCACCACCCTCATTGTGAAAAATTTCTTCCTTATATCTAGTCTAAACCTACCCTCTTCTAGGTGAAAACTGTTACGCCTTATCCTATCACTACAGACCCTGCTAAAATGTCTGTCCCCATCTTTCTTATAAGCCCCCTTTAAGTACTTGAAGGCTAGAGTAAGGTCTCCTCAGAGCCTTCTCTTCTCCAGACTGAGCAACCCCAACTCTCCCAGCCTTTCTTCATAGGAGGGAGGTTCCATCCCTCTGATCATTTTGGTTGCACTTCTCTGGACCTCCTCCAACAGGTCCATGTCTTTCCTGTGCTGAGGGCTCCAGAGCTGGATGCAGTACTCCAAGGGGGGTCTCCTGGAGTAGAGGGGCAGAATCACCTCCCTCGACCAGCTGGCCACACTTCTTTGGATGCAGCCCAGCATATGGTTGTACTGGACTGCAAGTGCCCATTGCTGGCTCATGTCCAGCTTTTCATCCACCAGTACCCCCAAGTCGTTCTTGGCAGGGCTGCTCTCGATCCCTTCATCCCCCAGTTTGTACTGATACCAGGGGTTGCCGCGACCCCCGTGCAGGACCTTGCACTTGGCCTTGTTGAACCTCATGACGTTCACATGGGCCCATTGCTCGACCTTCTCCAGGTCCCTCTGGGTGGCATCCCATCCCTCAAGTGTGTCAATGGCACTACTCAGCTTGGTGTCATCTGCAAACTTGCTGAGGGTGCACTCGATCGCACTGTCTCTGTCATTGATGAAGATACTGAGCAGTACTGGTCCCAGTACACACCCTTGAGGGACACCACACATCACCAGTCTCCATCTGGATTGAGTCATTGACCACTACCCTCTGGATGTGACCATCCAACCAATTCCTCATCCACCAAATAGCCCACCCATCAAATCCATATCTCTCCAATGCAGGTTGTTGTGGGGGACCATGTCAAAGGTCTTACAGAAGTCCAGATAGATGACATCCATAGCTCTTTCCTTGTCCACTGATGTGGTCACTCCATGACAGAAAGCCACTAGGTTGGTCAGGCAGGAGTTGCACTTGGTGAAGCCATGCTGGCTGTCTAGAATCACTTCCCTGTCCTCCATGTGCCTTAGCACAGCTTCTAGGGGGATCTGTTCCATGATCTTCCCAGGCACAGAGGTGAGGCTGACAGGTCGGTAGTTCCCAGGTCCTCCTTGCTACCTTTTTTAAAAATGGGTGCAATATTTCCCTTTTTCCAGTCTCCAGGGACTTCACCTGACTGCCAGGACTTTTCAAATGTCATGGAGAGTGGCTTGGCAACTACATCAGCCAATTCCCTCAGGACTCTGGGATGCATCTCATCACTTCCCATAGACTTGTGCACGTTCAGGTTCCTCAGGTGGTCTCAAACCTGATCTTCTCTTACAGTGGGAGGGACTTTGCTCCTCCAGTCCCCATCTTGCAGTCCATACCCTCGAGAGGTGTGGGAAGAGTGCCAGTGAAGACTGAGGCAAAGCATTCATTGGGTACTTCAGCCTTCTCCTCAAGGCAAAGGAGTCATTGAGTACCTCAGCCTTCTTTCTTGTCCATTCTTACCAGTTTGACAGTCGTGCTCATCAAGGGGGGGTATGCTTTCTTTGACCTTTCTTTCTATGTCTGGCATATTGGACCTTAATTTCCCCTCAGAAGGGAGTCACCTACAACTATAACCCATCTTTTCTTCCTCATGGGGGTGGTTGTGATACACGGAGTATGCCTTTCTGACCTTGGGAGCACCTCCGGTGTATCTAGATCATCATCCACTTCATCCATGGTCTGTCCCTCCACATCCAGAGCCTCATAACTGTTGTACATAGGCACCTGGGGAAGCAAGGTGGGCAAGGAGGGGGTTCTCCTGCTGCCCCAAGCACGGACTTGCCTCCATTCAC
>NW_010535295.1:22609-42889 GCF_000687285.1 Phaethon lepturus
CTCTTTCCTTTAAGATACTGTAGACTGAGTACAACCGTATGATTGGGTTAATGCCTAGATAATGGTGACACTGTTCAATTTACGTCTGATCACTTTGTATACATCACTAATCACCAACCTCCAGAGGAGGAATTGATAATAGGCACTTCAAGGATACAACTTGTTACAAGGAAGATAACAAGGATAGGAGAATGCCACTGGCATGAAGTCAGCAAAATCCACAGTAATTGGGGTAAAGGTAAAGGTGGCAGGGGGAGATCATGACCACTGACTCAATTGACAGTCAGTTGCTCCCCCACACCTGCCAAGAGCATGCATGCTGATTTACATGGCAAGCAAAGTTAATTTAAATATAGCAAAGCCATGGCAAGTGATATGGTAATCACTAACCAGTGAATGTAAATTTGGGTGGATTTTTCATTGTTTTTGCTAATCATGTAACAGGATAAATACGTTCTAATTCCTTCGTGTGGTGTGCTAACTTTGTGGAATTACCCCCAGCACCCATCTTTGGCACAAACATGAATAAATATCTCGTCTCTTGTGTGTAACCTATTGCACACAGGTTACCAAACCCCACTTGTGGGACCACAATACTACCTTCGGCCTGGTGGGGGGAAGGATACAGGACCCCCTTGATCTTGGATTTTTTTCTGGTGGCTGTTGCTGCTTCTGTCTCAGGGAGGGCAGAGCATGGTTCCTCGGGTCCATCCCCTTCTCCAACTCCCTGGTACTCCTTAACCTTTGTATGTCCTCTCATAGCTCTGCCACCAGACTGAGCAGATCATCCACCTGGTCACACCTCACGCAGCTGTTCTCGCTACTGCCATCGGTTACCAGTGAGAGGCTCTGGCTCTCTCTGCAGCCTGAGGCCTGGATGGCTGTATGTTTCCATGGGAGCTCTGTCTGGGTTGCCACATTCATTCTGGAGAGTGCAGAGGACATGGCTTTCAATGGGTGACTACCATAGCTAAGATCTTTCTGAGAGGGTGATGACCACAAACTGAACTCACTTTTTGAGCTGGTGGGGGCCACTACACCCTCCCTGTGAAAACTGCCACACCACACTCTCTTTGCCTGCTCTGGTTGCCCAGGCCGCGTTTTTATAGGCATGGGGATAGGCCGCCATTGCTCTGGCAATGCCCAGGCCTTGTCATCATCTCCCACGAGAGCTGCTGCTCCACTGTGGGTTGGGTTGGCTCCAGAGCAGCTCCCCGCAGCAACTAAGGATATATTTGATAAGGCCTATTCTACGTCCTTAAAGGGGCAACAGTTATTTAATTAATCTGTCCAGACAACAGGTTGGCAGGTATATTCAGGGCCATCAGAATGGCAGCAGTGTGGGATTGTCTTAGTCCAAAGATGTAGAGAAAGCAAAATAATCCAGGGAATATGACTGGGGTGAGCCTTCCTTTCCTAGGGCCCTCAAGGTTTTTCTAAGACCAAAAGTTTGTCTGCTTTTTCCATATATGTTAGGAATGTAAAGGAGATACTATTTTTTCTTACAAAGCTTGAATCTTTATAGGTACAGAGAAGAAGACTATAACTTCTCATTAATATAACAGGATTACAATGAAGCAAGCTAACTGTAAATTTCCTATAAATGACTTCGATTACACTTACCACATCAAAAACTGTTCTACAGAGAAATATGTTTTGTGAAACAAATGTACAGCATTTCCAGAATAAAAGGAGAATCAGGCTTACAGGTTCTTTTTAAAGCATATTTTAAGAAGCAAGCAGACCCGATCAAATGTCAAGAACCAGTTTGTGTGAGATTTGCCACTGGTATGCTCTAAAAGTCCTGAGAGTTTAGTTTCTATTTCACAAGTCCTGGTTTTATCAGTTAGCTTCATACTGGTATATTATCTTGACAATGAACTTTCCATAGACAGAGGGAAGAAAAAAATAAGGGAGAAAAAAGTGAAGAGAAACCTAAAAGAAAGACAAAGGAACTAAAAAGGAGCTAGAGATGGGATATAAGAGCTGTAAAGAATACAGAATTATTATTACAGGATTAGAAAAGAGGAGGGGGAGGAGATATGCCAAAAGATGGGAGGGAAAACAAATGTTCCTGATTAACAGGAAAAGAAAATGAGAATTTACTGAGACTAACAGAGAGAAGGCAAAGCACTGAGTATTTCATTGTCTCTATCTGGGGGAATAAGACAAACACCAATAATTATTTTGCCCTCAGAGCTAAGTAGTGATTATTTCCATTCCGTCTATTTTACAATATACTTTAATCATTCATGGAGGTTGTGACCTTTCTGCTTCTGCATCACCCTGTGGAAAATACTGTTACTAATGTAGTAGGGTCTACTCTCTGCTCAGTTGTATTTACTTTCTTTATGAAATTTAAAAATTGTCACAAGGTCAAAGGGAAATGCTATGTTCAAGCTAGCTTGGATCAGATCATTAATGCTAAAATTATTAGTGTGCCTATGGAGCTACACTAATTTACACCAGCTGGGAATTTGGACTGTGTCCATTCAAGTACAGCCTAAAGCAGATACCTAATAAAACTATTAAAATTAAAAGTGACATCATTTCATTGAAGTTAGCATATTGTACTATACTGAGGCCAATGGAGTGCAGTTATATTAACCAGGTCCTATATTCTCTCAGTACTTTTTTTTTACACCAAATTTAAAAATTGTTTGTATCCTTCATTTAAGAGCACACAGCAAATTTCCTGCAGTTTAATAATATTCTTCTTCAGTTTCTTTTTTATTTTTATAACATCTTGCTTTGATTTATGAGACGCCTTTTAATGCCCCTTGCTCAGACCCTAATTCCATCAAAAAGCTCATGTCTAAATACCACCCCATATATAAATGGTTTAATTTTCACCTAGCATAGACAAAGAGCAAGAATATAGGAACACTACACTAACTTGATCCTATGGTTCACTTAGCCTTATAAACCTACATCTTTGTCTAATAGTGGCCAGCACAACAATTTTAAAATTTGTGATATAATCCATCCTCCCCATTAAATATTTCCTTAATGTGATAATCATGGAAATGAAACACCCAGTTTATTACCTCATTCAAAAATAATTTTGAACATTCTTCTTATTGTTATTTTTGTTATTAATTGACTAGACTCCTTATGCATGGCATTAAATTTTTGATCTGAATGATTGAGGGGTTTTTGCAAATAAAAGTGTGGGTTTTGTTCAGAGTTATCAAAATTACCCATTCCCCTCAGCAGGGAACGTTTCCCAGTCAGGTCTAATTATAATGTGTTATTCCCCATCCTATTCCTTATGCTTCTTAATGTCTTTTTGGACTTCTGGCCATAGCTAAAATCTTCATTAAACTGTCTGTAACAACATCCAAATCTCTTTCCTGAACTGAATAATTAATTCCAAATCCTTTCCACTTTCATAGATGTTTTAATACTTTGCATATATTGATGGTGAATCTCATTAACTGTCATGATCCTGGTGAAGCTCATCCATCAGCATGCAGTACTGAATAAGACCATGGGGCTGCTAAATCTGGAAGCACTTCACCACATAATTGATGTTTGAAACAGAAAACCCAGTATGAACATCTTTCTATTCCCATACACAATAAATCAGTATTCCTTAGTGATGACTAACCAATATGTCTGTATCTTCCGCAAATTTTGCTGCCTTCCTATTCATCATCTTTTTCAGGAATTACTAAATATATTAATCAATGTTGCACCTAATACAGAAAGTTAAAGTATATTTTTTATATTTTATTTGTCAGGAAGAAGCTCTTATTTTCCTGTCTTTGCATCTGGAGACCCAAGCTCAATGTTTACATAAACATTTCTTTCCTTCCTAGAAGCCTGTTCACTTGACTTGTATCTGTAAGAGATTCTGGCACTTTGGCATATGCCAAGGAAAAAAAGGGAGACTCAACTCATCCACATTTCACACTGTACACATTTCTAGGCCCTGCCATCATTGCAAAAGATAATCAAGTAGTTGTTCCTGACCTTTAGAGCTTCCAAGATCCCTTGTCCAACATTGTTACAAGGAAACGACATACACCATGCAAATGAGGAGTGGGAATCTCAGTCAGGCTGTATCAAACATGAGAACAGTAATAAAAAGTTATTGTAAACTGAGTTTAAAATCTGGTGAGAGGTCTGAGCACCTTCACAATATTCCAAAACTCTAGCATCTCACTAAACATGCATATGGAAACTATGAGACTTCCTACAGCTTCTGTGTGCAACTCCCACAGATGAGATGGCATTTGGAACAGAAAGAACAATGTTATAGTAAAATAATAATAGTATTTCCCTTACCATACTTGGCAATCAAGGAAATCAAATGGATTTGATTTACAGAGATATCAACAATTTGTAACATTTGAGGAAGATTTATTATCTGGTTTCCATGAAAAAGTAAAGAATGCATCTGTAAATATGTTTAAGGAAATGTTTAATCCAGGTGTCTACAGCGCATAATAATGTTTCTCTGTGAATGATTCATAGACTTCCATATTAACTGTGTATATTAGTATTATAGGACTAAGTAAAAATGCAGGGAAACCATTCACAAATAATGCATGATTGCCTGCTATTCACAGCTTGTTGAGTTCATGAGATATTAATAATTAGCAGAGTTCTGGGAACAGTAAAAAACATCCATTTTTTAATACTAAGCCATACTTTCCATTGACCAAATGCCAAGGGCTAGACTGTGCCCCAGTCTTTTCACCAGAAGCCTCCTCATATCTTGCAGTTCAGACCCATGCTTGAGAAGTAGCCATGTGGGACTCAACAGGCCACTCACAAAGATACTGTGCAGAGTTATTGATGGGGGAACAACTAGGCCTTGCTAGAATGACAGGTAATTTACAGCTGAACATGAACTTTTTAGAAATTTTTAAAAATGACCCTTCATAATGTAGTTTAAAATGCCCTTATTCTTCCCTGACCTCTGTAGTTGTAACTCCATTTCATACAGCCTGAGGAAAATGCACAGTGGTGGTGTTTGCAGACAAAAGAATCCATATATAGGCTATAATCTTCTTTAATTTGTACTAAGAGGATAATTCAAATAAGCTTTATATAAGTTCACAAAGCAGACATGGCACATTTGTAAAGTGAAATGTCTTTGTTAATGAACTAAAATCTATAAAGACTGCTAGTAACCCCACTTGTGTATACCTGGTTTTGCTCAGGTTCAGGTGTAAGATTTGCTTCGGTTTGCAAAATTCAGAGCGATGGATAGGAACAGTGCAAACTCAAACCACCTGTAAGTAAATTAAGCCATCCTTTAGAGGCAAGTGACTACTCACAGAGTATTCTTTTTCTTATTTGCACTGAATTGCTTGCCACTATCCATTATCAAGAATCAATTTTTTTTTAAGGCTGAAAATTTTAAAATGTTCTGCCTACCTTGCAGAAACACCTGGCTACATACTGACTTTTATGGAAAAGATTTGTAAATCTAGGGAGGGAACGAGTGAATGAAATAGCAATTTTTGCCCTAGATTCTGAACACCCAGTGGATGTGCTTCACATTTAAAAAGCTTTCCTTCTGCCAGTAACGCTGAGTCCTCACACATGTTACACAGCCTCTGTTTTGCTATGAACAATGCTAATTGCAAATGTGAAGATTGGTAGGTGGGAAAAAGATATTTGTTTTGGTTTAGGAGCCAGCAAACTATGTTTATTTTGCATATTTAAACTAAATTGCACTAAATCACTAAAAGAGAAAAAGTGTGGTGCAAATGAGGTATATGACCAAAGATCAGATTTACTGCTAAGCCACAGAAAATAGAGTTGGTTAACATTCAACTCTAGCTATCACATAAAAAAAAACTGAAAGAAAGGTGTATCCCACTAAATGTTGCCATGCTTCTCTGGTGTTTGGACAGACAGCTGATAGAACTCTTTTATAAAGAGTAAACCACCATTAACTGTCACCGTATATTAACACGTATTTCCATCTGTTTACAGCCAATTAATAACTGCATTATTCAGTTATTTTCCCTTTATGCTAGCTGGTGTGTTAAAAAAAAAAAAGAGAGTTAAAAAGAAGCACTTAAGCTGACACTAGTTCAGCAAGCCTCAACAACACTCACTGCTAGTTGACATTACCTGTCCTACCATTTCAAATTTGGGGCACTCAGAAAGGGTATTCCTGTCCCTCCTGGATAGCACAATTACAGACTGAATCCTCTTACTAAACAGAATTGAAGGGATTAATAGAGGAGAAAAACATTGGTAAGCATGAAGAGTATGGATCTCTACAGTATCTGCTTAAAAGTAATAAGCGATGCTTATCAGTTGAATATATGAAATGGCCTTTTCTATCAGAAGAAAGATCACCATTTCCTTGCATACTTTCCCTCAAATGTCCAAGAACAGATGTCTAAAGGAGTATATGAACAAGTCAACAGTGTTGTGATACTTCCTCAGCATATTTTCTCAACCTCCAAAAATTTGTATATCAGAACTTCCCTAAGCCACAAATACAGAAGGATGGTTGACTTCCAGAACTACGTCTGATAAAGAATACAGAGCAACCCCCCCATAATTTAACAGAAGGTCATTAATGTAAATGTAATGGCATTGGAGTATGTTACTGAATCGATTGTAGAAGACATAACCCTATGTCAGTTTTCAGAGCTTCCAATTTCACACCATCTATAAAGAACATGATTTCTGTTTTCATTATTATCTCTAGAAACAAGGATCAGCTCCTCTCAGTTGCTGTCAGCTGGACTTAGTGTTGTCTAAACATTTGTACCAATGAATTGTAACAGCTTTTCTTGCCTGTGCTTACACAGGGATGCTTTTCCAGGGAAGGCTTCATATACATTTGTTTTCAAACTGAAAAGTTTAAATTGCCTCTCTACACTGTTGTAGAATATCAATCAGGTGAAGAATTCAAGTCTTGGTATGATTCTACTTACAAATGAAATTTGAAAAAACATTACAGGGCATTTGGATTGTCAATTCAAACAGACAGATTGTTGTTATTTGCATATAATCCCATTTCAGATTTTTTTTCATACAGAGAAGTAATTTAACCAAACTAGGGAGAGAAAGACAAAAAACCTCCTTCTCCATGCTGTTGACCAGAACTAATTTCTTCACTCTTTCTACTCAAGTTTGGACTTTGGTACAAACATTTCAAGCACTACAAGCTACTTATCAGGTGCTTTTGTGCTGAAACCCGCTATAATACCCAGATCCTCTGGTCTCTACTTCCTTGCTTTTCAAGGTCTGTGTGGAGTCATCTGTTTTATGCATAAAGTGTATCAGATTGCTTCTTATTTGGAGAAGTTCCCTTCTATTCCACGTTCCTACAGACCTACTTTTTATCAACATTATAACATTACAAATTGCTGAAAAAATTATGTGGCTTGAAAAAAAGAAGTTCCACTGCAATGCACAAAGTGTGTTTGCTGCTGTGAGCAGATTTGATAGGCAGGGCATAGGGAATGGTTAAAAGAGAAGACTTAAACAGTGGGCAAGAGCCATAACTGAGTCATAACTAGTTTGTGCTATTTGCATTTAAATATTATTAATTTAGAAAGTATCACCCACAATGAGACATATAATTTGAATGGGAAGGAAGTGGATTATTAATATAATATCAAAATCTTGAAAATAAAGCATAGTCTTTGTTCTACACTTAGAAAAACAATTTCAGAACAGCATTTCCATGAGGCATATACCAAAAGGAACCGGTCATTTTATTTTTGGCTTAGATTTGCTTTTAAAGCTCAGTATTTTCATCATAATAGACCTTTCTTTGATGCTTTTTGTGATGAACTTTTTCCCTCCTTTTTTTTAAAAAATACCTGTGTTAGTTTTTGTAATGGCTTAGTTCTCTTTTCTTGTGCTGTTTTATTCTTTTAATTTGCTTGGAAACACAGCCTTTTGTGCTAGATCCTGAATGAGTGGTGTCATTGCAGATGCAAGTTAATTTTTGGTAGGTTTCCAGCTAGCTGAGTTTTAAATATGATGTACTTTGTCCAATATAGTATGATACAGCAACATGTTTATAGGGCATTTCCAACCTGTTGCAACAGAGTGTCTGAAGTCTAGGAGTATGTACTCTAGACTCAAGAATAGTTTTGATTTTGCAGCCTGGAGATTTGTGCTTACTACAGAATGAGGCAGAGGTTTAGTTTTTCCTCTTGGATCATTCTGGTGTCTATGCATTCAGGAATAAGAGCAACATTTGGAAGCTCCTAACTCTTCCCACTGATTTTTATGGAATCCAGAGGTCAAATGTTTACTATCATTTCTTAAGCTCTTGTCTTCACCCAGCTTTTTAAATAAACAAACCAACAGAGAACTAACTTCTCTGGAGGCAACAGTAAAGGAACCTCAAAATGCACTACAGTGATAGACTGTGAGGGAAAAGGTGTTTCCTGGATTCTTTTTATATTGTTTCTGGTTACAATCTCTAGATGTTTTGTCATATTACATCTCTCCTTCAAAGTCTTCTGCTGGCCTCCTCCAAAGGATCTCTATACCCTAGTCCTCATGGATTTCTACTGGTTATTCACTAAATAGCTGTTAGACTCTCTCCGAGTGCTTAAAACAGAAGTCTTACCAGAAGATAAAAATTTCACATGACTATGGATACACTGCAGAGGATAGTCAGATAAAGAACAGCAGATACAGAGTATAGATTTGAGGAAGAGGTGTTCCTAATTACACCAGAGATCCCATGTAAGCATTCCCAGAAGGTATTAAGGAAGACATTTATCCCAGACAGCAGACAGTCATACTACCATACCTGGTTAGGTTTCAGTTAGATTTTCCTGAATGTAGAATACATTTCCCTATGAACATGTATTTGCAGCTGAGTGTAAAACCAGGTCTTCCTGCTTACACCAGTGATGTTCTGGGAATAAAGGGGTTTTGCTGCCAGACACTCTACAGATGACATTCCTCACAATAAAAGGCATTATCCAGTAGCAAGTTCTTTTTCTTCATGAGGATTTAACAACAGCTGCTTAATAATCAATCTGAATTTTTAAAGCATGATGATGTATTCCATTCTTCTTCTAGCCCCACTTACCATTCAGACATGAGGACAGACAGAAATTTTTTAATTACTCTATTAAAATAATACACTCTTAGAAATAAGCGCTACCTTGAAGGATCTAGGGCTGGCATGTGGGCTAAATAAAGATTCAGTGAGATTGTCCCTTTCCAGAGGGCGACTGATCATGCTCAATGACAGAAGCTCACCAAGGGAAAATTAGGACATAAAGAGAAGAGGAACAGTTCCAGCTAGCAAGGACCCTTCAGCATAAGCAGAGATGAGGAGATGGCTGAGAAGAAATGAAATTAGATACACAGCCAGATCTTCCAGGTAATGAAAAAAAGGAAGTTTTTCTTGCAGAATCTTATGGATTTTCCTGAGACACTAGAAAATCTCTTGGATTATTGGGGTGCTAACTCCAAGGACAAAGGATAGACAGATGCAATATGAAGCTGTGGATGACTGAGGGTCCTGTAACTGGGAGAAAGGGTGGAATGCACTGAAAGCCATTTCTAGAATATTAAAGGCATAAAACATGTGGATTCTAAAGTCTGAGGTATTTTCCAAAAGCTGAGAGAATATAATCTACCACATTTTGTAGCTTTCTGGATTTGGCAACTTCACTGTGACCCTAGACATTACAGTAGACACTTCTAAAAATACTATCTATCTGTTGTGTATATTTAATACTGACATTAAAAATATTTCCTGTCAGCAGGCAGTTTTAGAGGGAAGTTATTCTGACTTCTCTTAAATGAAGTGTGATTTATTAGTATTTAAATAACATTTTCTTTCCAGCAAGAGACATAACTTAGTCACACCAGTAAAATTACTTTTCTGTTTCCTGACTAACACAACTTTGATGGAAATGAATGTACAGCACTTAACTAGTCCCTTGGTAAAAGAAAGAATGCTAGATTTCAAAAAGCTTGGTGGTGGGAACTGTTCTTGCTGAAAAGTGCCAGTCTCCAGCTACAGAGGCAGGAAAACTCAGGCTGAGTTTTTTCTACTGCCGCCCATGCTGTTGTTCTGTCTACATGACACATTCCACTGGGAAGAGAAAACAAAAATAGCAAACAAAATAGGCTAATGTTCTGTATATCTGATTTTTCTTTTTAAAGAAAGAACATAACCTCATCTTAGCAGAGCCACATTTCTCTTCAGGAAAATGGTCAGATCATTTCAACAGCACATTGGCCTGGCTGGAAAAAAAAAGGAAAAAAACCCTCATAATTCTGCAAATCTCTTGCAGTTATTTGTAGGGGATTGGCCAGCACAGTGTGCTAACAATTGCCAATGTGCATAAAAATTAATATGCAGATAGTTGTGACTTAGAACAAATAAACAAAAAGGGCTGAAACCCTCTGGGTTTCAAATCACTGAGCCAATATGGGTCATGTGAGAGTAGGCTAAAATGACCTGAGAATTACTCCCAGATAAAGAAGAAATTTTTGTTAAAGAGAATTGTGCTTCTCACAAAATTCATGCCACTTGCTTCTCCTGACAAGATGTGTGTTATAAAAGTGAAGGTCCTTGTGGACAGTTGCTTACTCTGAAAAAAATATGTTAATGAAAGTATAAAGCTGTCATCCTTTTTTTGATGACATCAGATGGAAATAAGGAATAAAGTGTGACTTGCCCTTTGCAATGATTACTGTGCACTTTTAGTTATCTGTTTTGAATACAATGATAGGTAAATACTAAATATCCTATTAAAACCTAGTAAATCATTCATGTTATTTTATAACCAGTAATTCAACATTTAAATTTGATCTTCATCCAGCTAATACTGAATATGATCCATTTGTACTAAACAAAATCTGAAGGACTGGAGCATATTCAGAATCTTCTGGCAAGGTCACACTGGCTGAATAATATATTTGATTTACACTATAATGAAAAATTAGTGTGTCTCTGGCATCTCAGTGAAGTAGGTGAATAAAATGCAGGTTTTAAACAACTGTTCTGTACTCTCCTGTGCACTCAAGTCCTTGAGAGAACTGGAATACACATAAGTAGGAAGCAAAATATATACTAACTGTGGTGTCATACAGTCACTTAAATCCTTATCAGCATCTGAGGAATGGAAGGCAGCAAATGCAACCCTAGCCTTTCGGAGGGACTCCACAGGGTATATAAGAAACTATAGATAAGTAATTGTGACTTTCAGGCAAATAGCTAAAAATCAGAATGAAAACTAGAACTGGCAGATACTAGGATAACCATAAGGGAAGAAGTCATGCAGTTTCTGTAGATGGAAGGTGTGTCCTTCAAGACTTTTACAGTTCTTTGAAGGAGTCAACAAGCATATAGATAGGTGTAGTGTGGTCAATACATTGTCCCTGGATTTTTGAAAGAACCTTTGACAGAGTTCTTTGAAAAAGGAAAGCTTTCATAGAATAAAAAAAAACAGTTCTCTTGCAGATCAGTAGCATATTAACAATGAAGAAACAAGGATAAAAAGAAATAGCTGATATTCACAATGGAGGATGGTTGCCACAGAGGTCCAGTGGGGTCTGTTTTGTAAACACAGGCTATTCATCATATTTATGAATGAATTGGAAAGGAGAGTGAACAGTGAGATAAAACATTTCCAGCTGATACAAATTATTCAGGATAAAATAGTAGATGAAATGCAATGTTGATTATTGCAATCAATAATAATAACCCCAGCATTTACAATATGGGATTCAATTTTTTTTATCAGGAGAAAAAATACTTGAATCATTCAAGTCATTTCAGATAGTTCTCTGAAAAAAACTGTTATAGATCCAGAAAAGCAAGTAATGTTAAATACTAGAGAAAAAACTGAGAACAAATAAGAAAACACAGTACATCCCTGGTGTTCCCTCTATTTTGAATGTTGAATGAAATTCTGATAACACCAACGTAAAGAGGAACATAGCAGAACACAGCAGAACTAGAAAAGATACAGAAAAAGCATTAGGAAGATGATCAGAAGTATGGAACAGCCTTCATTTTGAGAGACTAAATAATCTATGACTTCAGGTAAGAGAGTTTATATATGACAGGTCACAATAAAATCTTGAAAGACGGGGATTTGCTAGTTTATATAATACAAGAAGTAGTGCGTACCCATATAAATGATCAGGCAGCAGATTTAAAATTAATTTAAAATTTCAGAGTGCCACACAGTGTTGGGGAAGCCACAAGTACAGCTGTCTCTGAGCAGTATTGAAGGACAGATTGAACTCAGAGGTTTGTAATCATCTGATTTGTCTCCTGCTCCTGAACTCTCTAAATTTATGACTGCTGGAAGAAGGAGAGCAACATTCTGCATATGTCCACTGTTACTCTCATCCTTATATATCCACTGCTGACCAATATTTGCTATAGACCACTGAACTATTAGATACTGTAGTTCTGAAAGATCTTTAAAAAAAAGACTCATATTAATAGTGCAAAATGAAGCACTTGAAGGTTATGAAACAGCAGCATTCAAGATGCCCTCATAACCGTATTTCTGCCTTCTTGTACTCTGTACTACTTTTTCCAAATGTCTCTGGCCTCATTCAGGCTTGGGGTGGTTCACATTCCCCAGATGAACTAACTAGTGAATATTACATTATATCCCCAGCATTCTGCAAGCAGCCAATACCATTAATTTTCTACATGCCATCAAACACGAGCCCTGAATGCAGAATTGTTCTTTTCCCAATAGGCATGGGGACCTGATTGCCCCTCAGTTTCTCTCCTGTCTCTTGACTGAAGTCAGAAAACATTATTAGGGGAGACAGGAGACGAAGAGATGTTGACTATTGATTCAGATTCCCAGCTATCACAAACATTTTTTGATATCATCACTTTCATTAGTTTCTGAAGCTCTGTTTTTAAATGTTGTTATGTTTTTCTCTACAACCTTCCTGGAAGTTTATTCCAGAATCTGATTGCTCCTATAGTGCAGAACTTCTTTTCTAATTTATTAATGGCTAGTTTATATCTACTTTTTATTCACCCAATGTGTGTTTAATTGGCTATCTCTCGGCCAGGATATTTCACAACACCCTTCATGTCTTCTCCCATTATCTTTGTAGATATTCCTAAATTGCAGTTTTTCTCCCTTCTCCTCCCAGCCCTCTTTTTATAAGGCTCAACAAGCTAGGCTTGTCTAGTGTCTTCCCTTAAGACAGGTACTTTGTTTCTTTAAGCATACTAGTTATCATTCTCTGAACCTGTTCTGAGTTGTTCTTCCTTGAAGTCATATGAACAGAGCTGTACACAGTGTGGTGTTACATAAGTCATTAATGTTTCTTTATTCCTTGGGATGGAATTTTATATTTTTTTATTGACACACAACTTCTTCAGCTTAACTAACGATTTTCTATGAGGGAGCCATGCCAGGTTAACTTTGGTTCCTTTTCCTTATTATAACAAAATCTAAATATTACTTGTGCTGTAAGTAAAAACAAGGCAATTGCGAGCATTCCAAAGTATTTCATAATGCCATTGACAGAAGAGCCGAATAATTTATGGCATTTCTCTTCTAAACCCCAAAAACTTTTAATATAAAAAATAAAAAATGAAAGATTTTTGTACTATCTTCTCAATTTTCTTATGCACAAGGAGTTAATTGACGTATATGGTTCCTAAATGACTTTGACATTTCATTAATGAGAAATATAAATATCAGAAGAGTGAGTAAAAGAATCTCTTTTAGAGTACTGGGAGTTACCTTGACCTCCAATCACAGCCATAGTATGGTTCGGAAGGACACTACTAAACTACACTAATTAAAAGGGAAAAATTTATGCTTCTTGTGAGAATGTTCCAGCTTTTTTTTCCTTACTTACCTACTGATATTTGTGTCTGTTTTATATCAGAAACATAGCAATAATTATAATGCAGAAGCTTAAGGTTGGGTAAAATATAGGCTGCTGAAGTCTTTTAGGCTTGTAGTGGAATGAAAGTTGGTCTTAAATTACTTCGCTTGCTACTGTAGTTTAATAATATCTGCACATAGAGTATGGTGCTATTTTGCATGGTTATATGTACAGGAAGCATTTATAAAATGACAAATTTGGGATTCCATCATACTAACTTAATGAGGATAGGAATTTTGACTTGATAGTTGTGCTGGTTTCTGCTGGGATAGTTATTTTCTTCACAGAAGCTAGTATGAGACTATGTTTTGGATTTGGGGTGAGAAAATGTTGATAAGGTACTGATGTTTTGAATTGTTGCTAAGCAGTCAAGGACTTGTCCAGCTTTTCATGCTGGCCTGTCAGGAAGAAGGCTGGGGCTGCACAGGAATCTGGGAGGGGACACAGCCAGGACAGCTGACCCAGGCTGGCCAAAGAGATGTTCCATACCATACGACGTCATGCTCAGTATGTAAAGCTGGGACAAAAGAAGGAGGGGCTGGAGGTGTTGAAGGTATGCAAGAAATTAAGCTGGGGATATGGTTTAACCTCTGTGAGTAGTTAACAAGGCCCACCCTTGAGGGAAGGAACAAGGTAATCACAAAAGAAACACAACTACTGAACCTTGAGTGAACTGTCCTAATTAACATGTAATTGACATAAAACTGGCATAATAGAAACCTGCCCCTGGGTGGGGAAAGCCCCCTCCTCACAAAAGCCCCTTCCTCACTGAGCATGCCTAAGAAAAAAGAAGGACCCTGTGACTTTAAGTGGAGATGGGGCTTGCGAGAACAAATGGGACCAAGGGTAACGGGGCCAACTTTAAAAAAATACTGAAAACTGTTACTCAAAGTATATAAATATTTTCTGTCTGTTAACTGAGGTGTGCTAGCTTTGTGGACATACCATCTAGCACCCAGCTCTGCGCAGGTTTGGAATAAAAGCAAATATCTCAGCTCTGTGTGTTTTTTGGCTCTCTGCACACCGCGTGGAAGAACCCATATTTGGGACAACAGAGGGACGTTCAGAGTGATGGCATCTGTCTTCCCAAGAAAACATTACGCATGATGGAGCCCTGCTTTCCTGGAGATGGCTGAACCCCTGCTTGCCAATGGGGAGTAGTGAATGAATTCCCTGTTTTGCTTTGCTTGCGTGCATGGCTTTTGCTTTACCTATTAAACTGTCTTTATCTCAAACCATGAGTTTTCTCACTTTTAGTCTTCCGATTCTCTCTCCTGTCCCACCATGGGGGAGTGAGCAAGTGGCTGCATGGTGTTTGGTTGCTGGCTGGGGTTAAACCACAATAGTGAAACAGAAATGGGAAAGGGTTGTAAAGGAACAGTCATCACTGCCAGTTATTTCAAACTTTCTGGTATTTTAAAATCCTTGACCTTAGTTGTGTATAATTTTAGTAATCTTGATGACAAGTTCCACAAACAGCTCTCCATTCTGGTATTGGATAGAGCGTACTCAAAATTAACTGCATAGCCAATGTCACAGTGAGGTTGTGAATGGTAGCACAAAGGGTGCCTAAAAACCTGTTTATGTTCTAAATCTGGAAGTATCTACTTAGTGGGATTACTAAGCATAGGCATGTTAGTTATTTAATCACTGTTACAATGGCATTTAGGCTAACATAATTAGGGTTGCATTTACAAAGCGCTCCCAATTTTTAAGAAGCTAGGTATCTTTGCAGATTTATTTTGTTACCGTTTTTGCAGCTCCCCATGAGAGCTGAGTTGAGCGTCTTGAAATGGCTCTAAATTTAGATGTGTACAAAACCTACTCACAAAATTCTAATCAATTATGTTTTATGCATACAGACATATTGCCTGTTCATGAAAACAAAGAGAAACAATTATTAGTACAGTAACACATGGCTGTTCTATCAGCAAATCTGCTTTTACTATACCTAGTCTTAAACTTACAGGGCTTAGGGTAAAACAATTTAATTTGTTGTTTTTGATGGTTTGATATTAACTAAAATATTCTACAGTGCTTTGATGTTTTATGTAACATCACCAGTTACAGGCCTGAAAATTAAAAGAAGATCAAAGTAATTAGCAAAGTAATTAGGTGGTGTTTAACACCAGGGATTCAGTATCTACAATACAACATACAGCTCTGGACACAGAAAAGTTATTAAGTTTTTTATATAAATTTATAAAGGGTAGTAAAATGAATGTACTTACTGGAAAAGATTAATTCTGCAATCATGGAAGTGGGTCTTTTTACTTCCAAAAAAAGTTAAGTTTTGATCTAGGTGACCTCACATTTGTGCTATACCAAATCTCAGACCTTAAAACAAAGTGTAGTTGAACTAGTTGAGTTTCATTTGCCTTTGTTACAACATTAGGGTAAGCTTCAATTTCTCCAGTGATTCTGTGCAACTCTGTGAACTGTGTCCTTGTTGACTAGAAAGGTTTTATTAACCTATCAATAAACACTGTATGATTTTTCAAGTTTGCAGTGAATTGGAAACTGGGAGAGTTTTCTGAACACTTCAATGTAGTCAAATTAAGGACTCGTATTTTGGCTCTAGGCGCTCATTTACAAATGAGCAATTCATCATGTCAAATAAATAGGAAATATCTCCAAGTTTATGTCATACTGTTGTGATGTAAAGTGCTTCTCCTTAACATGACTGCTGTAGACCGAGTACCAGCAAGACTGACAAAGGTGAGAAAACAGGAGCTGAATTCAACTTTCCACATTGTTATGGTTAGAATGGGGAGACTGTGAAAAGCATCTAAATGTGTTTAAACCATCCAAAGCAGATGAGAGGCTTATCACAGGACAATGAATGCTAAAGAGGCATAAGATTTCTTTAAGATGGTACCAAATAATTGCTATTCTCAAAAGACACAGCAAGAAATGAGGAAGAAAGTCTAACCTGAGTCTATTGTGCTATGCAGATGGCTCCTGGGAGAAGAAACAAGTCTCTGATCATTTGAGAGTAAGCAAAGTCAAATATACTAATACAGCTATAATCCCATATTGGCAGGTCAAGGTAACCTAGCATGTCTTCTCCTTGTAACGTCAATGTTCTGTTAGAGTATTGAAGATATTACTCTAAGGCATCTTGTAGCTTGAGCAGATTGTGTTGTTGGTTTTCGGCTGAGACAAACTATTTCTAAATTTATGAAGTCCAGTGGAGAAGACAAACCTTCAAGGACTTGCAGAAGTTTCTGGTTGGATTTAGTTTTCTTATATTGAGGCTGCTAATATTTGTAAAAAGGATAAAGAGTATCTCAAAAGATACTGCTTGAGAATTCAAAGAGAATTACTACTAAAAACATAAAAAAGATGAGGAAAGAAGCTGTGTGTTTCGTTTCAAAAGTATACAGGATGATTTAAAAAATAAGACAAATTAATTCTACCAAATTCCTGGCATGTAGCCCTGCAATAGACATGAATTTAAAAATATTTAGAATTACTCAGGGTTCTTTTTAACAAAATCAAAGTATTGATTGAATTCAGAGACAAAATGTGTCTTTGACTTTGTTAGGTGTTCATCCATCATGTTCTGCATATGCTATGTATTCTGTGATAGAAAAGGAATATTCTTTACAATCCTAATACATAGTCTCTTACCATATACACACAAACTAAATTTTACAATAAGAGGTTTTCTTGAACAAAAGATTTCAAAAAAACTAGTTCTTTACAACAAAATTAGTAAATCTGTTCCCCTCATTTTTTGTGAGCTGGGGCACAAACCTGTGCCTTGGTACTATCTAGATTCTGTCTGCCTAAGACTTGGCAATAAAGTATACTGTTTTATGTGACTGAGGATGGTCCGCTTTCCCTTATGCTGCACTATGCAATAACCTTCCAGTTGTTAATTTTATTCTATATTTGCCAAAATAAATTATGTACCTGATGGCAGCTCAGTAATGCATTCCTATAAAAGCTAATATAAAGTCAATAGAAAACAAAAGAATGTTTATTTCAGCAGGCCCTGTCTCAGACCAGCTTTGATTTTTTTTTTTTATAGAAAAAAAGAAATAAGATGCTGCCTAGGTACTTATTTCATAACAATGAATGTATATACAGGATATATTTTTAAAGTTTGGAAGCATATAATTGTTTTCATTAATGCAAATTATGGGTATGGATCACTAGAAGCATTATACTTGGGTGGTGGCAGCCAATAGTTTAATTCATCCAAAATATTGGAATGGCCACTCTTCCCGTCTACTACTTTCACTGGCATTAGGTCTAGACAATGTCACATCAAAGATCAGCAGTTAACACCAGGACAATCTGACACAAACCTGGAGCTATATCCCTTTTCCTTGACATGATGAATTGTTCATTTGCAAATGAACACCTTGAGCCAAAATACTAATGCAGAGTTTGCCTGCATCCTACTGTTTGGAAGAATTATTATAATGACAATACCTATTGATACTGGTAGGTGCCTGATGTGATTTGTCATTGAATAATTTAATTTGTTAGTAGTTAATATTCACAGACTTCAGCCTTACAAATTAAATCACATTCCAAGATGCTAAAATTCTATTAACCTTTGTGTTTGTTAATATAGGCTGTTACTCAGAAAACCATATATTTTTTCAAGTCAGAGCAAATTTCTGGGAAAGGGGAAGAGATTTTGATGAATAGAAGCAAAGCCAAGCCTGTTATTTTACTGTTCAATAACAGCCATTTCACACGAGGAAATTATGTTTTAAGATTGGGAATGTCTCAATGGCTACCATTTTTACCTGTTTTTTCTGCTGCAATGGGAAAGACTTGCAATGTCAACACTGTGGCTTCAGATACAAGTGTGGCACGTGGGTGGGTGCACAGTTGCAGCTCCATAGGACTTACATAGCAGAGAAATGGGATACCTGAATCACTGCTGAAACAGATACCTGAAACAAATACTATTGCTCTCCTTTGGTGACCACCCACCCCTACAGGGTGCTGAAATAATGATGTGCAGCTGACAAAGGCTGCCACCTTGAGAGTGATGGCTAGGAAGGAATGAAATAAGCAAAATATTAATTCCCTTTCTGTAGACCATAGTCCATGTTATAAAGCAAGAAAGATATTCAAAATACCCACAAAAAAGCTGACTGGAGTGAAACGTTGCAAGGAACAAAAATTCTTTCAGCACTCAGAATGTTAATCTTTTGGTTTGTTATCCTTGAATATTAAGACAGAATTATCTAAATTAAGGACTTGACCTGAAAATCTTTTTCTCATCACTGTAATTACACTAGTATATGTGAGAAGGATGCATTATACCTGCCTGCAAAAAATTGCTAATACTTGTAATGCACCTTCAATATCTCAGTCAAATATTGTAGCTCCCAAAGAGTTTTGTTTGTTTGTTTTGCCTTTGGTAATCCCCCTCATGACAGAGCTGATGCTGATTTTGTCACAGCTAATAAGGCTGTATTTTTGCCTCTTTTGCAGGAATGAATGCTTGATTTGGTTTTAACAGTTTCCAAGTCTAGATGAGCAATAAGTGTGTTTTGAAAAATGACACCCAAACACACAATGCATGGGCTTTAAATTTGGTTAGAAGGCACTGTACACATGATTATAACATATCATAACTTTGAAAGTCATGCTTTCATAGTCTGCTAAGTGGAATCTCTTCAAAGCTATTGCAAAAAATATTATCTAAGAGTGTGCAGAGAAGAACACCTGATTATGCTCTGTATCACAGGTAAACCAGTTCATTTATCACAATATCTCCACAGATAATTTAATAAAAAGGTTAGATAAGTATTTTTAATAATTTTAGACCTTCAAAGCAAAAGACCAGGGAATTCTGGGAGCTCTGTTTTATCATGAATTTTACAAGCAAGAGACAGCATCCTACAAGCTATAAATTGACATTCCCAAAGGATTGGGAAAAAACTTCTTGCAGTATATACTTAAAACAGGTCATGGATGCCAATTACAATATTATACCCGTCTTTCCTGTGCTGCAAGGGATTTCTAACGGTCTGAAGATAAAAATCTCCTTCAGAAGCTAACACCTGAGTGTTTTATTAGCATTTTATCTCAAATGGTAATGCTCACTCCATTTCACTTCTTGCATTTTCATTTGAATTTTGGTAGTTCAGGTTTCTCTTTTTTCCCCCTGAGAATATTCTGATTATAAGGATAGATTTCTTGTCAGAGAGCCTGACAGGAGGAATTAAAAAAAAAAAATTCTAATTATAGACAGCCAACACAATTTGTATTTGTTAGTTGACCTGGAGCTTAACAAGATATTTTATTCTGTGTAGTCAAGCTATTAAACAATTTTTTTTTAATTAAAAAATGTTGAAATTAACCAGAACACATAGATGACAGAAATAAGGATAAAAATCCTTCTCCTTCAGTGAAAATGCATGCTTTCCTAATAAGTTAATCTATTTAGTGATGCTTCTAGGG
>NW_010535295.1:42920-55877 GCF_000687285.1 Phaethon lepturus
AAACACTTCAGCAAATCACTCCTTGTTCCATTCATTCGAGACTTTCATGTGTCATTATTGCTTAGGTTTTAAAGATCTTACAAATACCGTTGTCCTTTCTGTTTAATAGCATAATGAACTTTTCAAACCATTGCTCCTTTTGTATTTTTTCATTATATATCTTTCTAGTAAAAAAAAAAGAACTAGTGCTTGTCAGGTAAGAGAGAAGTCTACTGAGAACTGTAGCTTAGAATTTTCTGCTCTCCATTTCTGAGTTGCTGATGTATCACTGAAAAAAATTGTCTTTACACTTTCTCTGTCAGTAGTTTTCCTGGAAGCAAGAATTTCACATTCAGAGGATGTACCAAGGAAACCTTCCTCAAAGTACCTCCAAACACAAAGTGTTTTTGTGATTGCTTCACTGAGGCTTTTCTTTATTAGTGTGTTTATAGGTTTAGATAACAAAGATGGTTTTCTAAAACACAATATCAAAAGGTAGGTGTGATAAAATTTCAACAGTTAAAAGAAAAAAAACCTTCTCAGATCTGGGATGAGGACCTAAATATATCTTCTTCATGACCCAAGAAAGTCAATAACAGCTTTCATTTCACTACCTTAATCTTTAAAGGCCCAGCCATAGACCTGATCCAACAGCCGTTAGAAACCTGTATCATCAAACTTCCATTAACCTCAGTGCCAGTAATGAGCTTCAGCACAGAACGCTACAGAAAATTGGGGTTTCCAAGGACCTGCATTTGACAGAATTGAGAAAAAGTAATCACACACCATATGAAAACTCCAAGGGTGGGAAAGCAGAGTTTAGAGTCAGCAATCTACATTTCTTAACATCTCCTGGACTATATAACCTGGTCACAGCCACCAGGAATGGTTAGCCCTCAACACTCCAGAATAGTTTTTTTTTTTTTAAATAAGCATCAGTTTTCTGGTGTGCTTTATCTAGTCACAAGGCATAAAATCTATGAAAGAAAAGTGTTTTTATAAAAGAAACAAGTAGCAGTACCTTCTAAAAACTCAGATCTTGAGGCTGATTTTCTAGCAAAATGAGGTTTATGCAATTATATTATTTTGTGTCTGTGCTTCTGTCAGGGGTAACTTCCAACAATGTGGCTAATTTCCAGAAAATTGACAGAAAGAGGAAAGTTCTCAAAGATATTAAGTTCCTTCAAATTTGAATGACTAGTGGCTGTGCAGAGGAATCAACAGCTCTGCCATTTAGTTAGTTACTACTATTTCCAGCAAGCTTGCCTTTCTTCCTTATCCATTGGGCCACAAAGTTTGAACATATTCAAATACAGATTTGCAGCCAGATAACAAGGGCACAGCCCCTTTTTGAAGGCAGGAAGACCTGTTTGGCAGTAGCCTATAGTTTCACCAGTTCTGTGTGGAACGAGAAGTCTACACATTCCTTCATATTAGTTGGAAAGAACAATGTTAATTACAGATCCTCTTCTCAGATACTATCTTCCTTAATGGGCATATGACAAAAAAAACATGTCTTCTACCCCCATTGTTATATTACAGCTTTTTCAATATTAGTACAGTAATTATGAAGAAGAGACATTGTGTAAAGCTGCTGTCCAGTGACCACCATTAACCAGAAGGAAAAAGCTCATCAGCTAGGTAATGGCTTAACAACACCAAATCCAAATATAAACAACAGTGAGTGCTTCCCACATTTCCTGTTTGTTTTAATGAATTGAGTTCAGTTTCTGGAGAGATTAAAAAAAAACTTGTAGCAATGTAAAAAATCTGAACTTTGATTTTCTTCTGATCCCACCCAAGGAGAAACACCTTTCCCTGTAAGAATCCTCAGATTCTGTTGTATTTTCAATTACAGTATTTTATGAATCAGCCTTAATAGATTGTCTGCTTAGCAGCAACATGAAGAATGACTCAAACCAGCTGTCTGAACATCTAGAAAACTGTATTTAGACTATTTCTTCACAAATAATATTACAATATATGCAATAATTGTGCTTAGAGAAAGCTTCAATTGTCCTCTAACTACAAAAACACTAGATTTATGATCCTAGAAATCTTACAGGTGCGGACAACACTTTGGGAAGGTTATGTACATATATGCTTTATGTATTCCTTTATTTATTTTTATAACTGAAAGAAATTTATTATATCTCTGAGAATAAAAATGCAAATAATCAACACATATGGTGGTCACACAGTTATTTAGTATTGGTTTTAAGTCTAAGTCTCTGATTTCTAATAGAGTTTCTTGCTTGTACAGGAAACATATTCCTAATGTTTGTATTCATAATTCATAATTGTATATACAGACATTTCTATGAATACAAATACATATTCTATTTCTATACCATGTAAATAATTGTGTTCCCTAATTGTAGATATACATAATATTCCAGCCCCCATAGGTACAACATTTGGGTGTCTCCAGATCTTACTACCCTTAACTCTCTAGTTTTAAAGTTGATTCAAAGTTGAAAAGACCCCACTTCATTTTTCTGGAGCTTGTCTCAGCTTCTGCTCTGTTGGAAACTGAGATGATTCTGCTTCCATAACAGGCTGAGACTGCCTTATGTCAGCAAGCAGAGCTAAACAGTACATCAACAGTTCCAACATAAAATGCTCAAAAGCTGAGTGTGTGAATGCGGAATTCTCTTTTAAAGAAGCTACGCATTTTACACATGGAGAAAGATAAACATATGGTGCAGAGGGCACTGTAATCGGTTAATATTAGAAGACAAAATTCACAACGGTGCCCTAAGTTAGCCTGACACTCAAATCAGAGATGACCATGTCCTATTACAATGAGAGACCCATTACAAAGTGCAAAGGCAGGATCTAAGCACACAACAAAGCTCTATGAGTGCTCCCCCTTGTAGTGTCACTACCTCTCCTCTATGGCAACAGAATCCCAGCAAAAGTCTACACAGGCATGGTTGTTTATGAAGAAATTGATTCCTAATGAAGACAGCAACTGGGTGAATACTGAAGCTTCTCAGGAGACTCCATCACCTGCATAAGACATCTGGCAAACTACAACTTTGATTCTTCAGCACCAAGGAATAGAAATGCTCTTGGATCTTACACCAGGAGAAGAGTATTGCATCCCCAGATGTAGGCAGAAAGGGTGAGGGAAAGATATAAGGAACTGTATCAAAAAACATCCCTTGGAGATTCAAATAATGCATTTACATTAAAAGATGTTGATAAAAGATATTCTTCTCCCTTTCTCCCATACTCCATGTTTTCACATAACAAGAAAGTGTTTTTGCCCAGGACCACCTACACAAGGATCTTCCACAGTCTAAATGCTGAAATACTTGCTCTTTGTGATACTCATATTTATAAAATATTGTTTTCCATTAACTCCTGATGTAATAGAAACATTGCACTCCAGTTCTACAGAGCATGCTTAGTAATCTTTCTAGACGGCATAGGCATCTTTTTGTATTACCAAAGATGTTTTGCAGTCAGTTTCATAGATGACTTTTCTTCCATTCAGTTTACTGAATTATTTACAAGATTTGGGTTGTATTTCTTGATCAAAATCTCATACATTCTGGATGCAGTATATGAGGCATCTAGATAAGGGGTTTCCATCTGCAAGTGTCAAGGGTGCAAATATTCTCATGACTACAAAATCATCCATTTAAATGTGCAGGCAGCTCTTTTTAACATGCTTAGACTTAACTACAACTGCCACAAGTAAAAGTTAGTACTGCAATGCCCTTTGCAAGACAGAATTTACCTCCCCATGTATGAGCAATGTTGGTGAAAGAATGCAACATAGGTGATGATGAGCAACAAGGAAAGGAAGCTTTGGTATCATAAAACAAAACAGATTTAATCCCGGTTCCTAAGGGTATGAGATCATAAATGTCCCTTTACATTAGAAGAATGTGGAAGAGAATAAGCCCCTCCAGCTGGGAAAATAAAAGATTAAAAATATATATATTAAGAGAATCCTATGGTAGACGGACACTTCAGCTGGTGCTGATAATGTGAGAACCATACTGAAGACAAAGGATAAGTGGATGAATAGATTCTGGTTTAGGAAAGACTGCAGAGGGAGGACTGGCCCTGTGATGGCAGCAGAACTTGATATCAATGGAGGCATTTCGTACTCACATGCTATAAAATACAAATAGATAGCTCAACTGTAAAAAGATAGAGAAAAAAACACACAACACACACATCTTGCTAATGGTAAATAATTTCCAGTACACAGTTTTTAATAATGCTGAATTTACTGATACCCACAATCTTGCCTACATGTAAAAATTGTTCTTTTTAGCTGCAATGCAATGGTTAGAACAGAGTAACTCCCCCCAGTGTCAGCATTTTGCTGATAATAGCATACAGGAGTTTATAGGTGTGTAGATTATAACTTTACTAAAAGGTGAATAAAATACCCCAACACCTTGATGGCAAAATAACTGCAACCACTCAAGGGACAGTACTAACATGGCTACAGCGGTAAAGAAGAAAACAAATCACAACTCTCCTCAAAGAATAAAACTGGTAGACAGGTCCTAAGGCTCTCAAGCACACTAAACATAATTGTTTGCAGAACACAGAAAGCTCATATAGCTGAGTTGTGCAAGAACAGAAGGATTTGTAAACTACACATGGGATATGTGTGTTTGGAGAGATTTGTTCAGAGGGAGACTGCTGCCGCAGAAAGAAGCATTCATTCATTTAAGAATGCAGACTGAAAGACCGTTGACTGAATCCCTGAGTTTAGATAATAACCATCCAGTTGGTTATGTCAACTGCCAGATGAATTATATGAACAGTAGGTGTAAGTCTGAATAACTTCAGATAATATGGGCACAGGCACAGACAAAAGGCAGAGCAAAATCTAGCAGCTCCAAAAACTTTTCAAGTAACCCTTCTTGTAAGTAAAGAGTGTTTACCCATGTACATCACTGTGAACACAAGAAGTTCAATGTATTGTATATATGCACGGGTCAGTGGACTCCTTTAAATACTTACATTTGCCTATGAGGCTGATAAGCAGCTTTTGAGAAACAAGACACACAAATGGTTTTAACTTCCTGCAGTCTATAGGGTTCTATGGAGACAGTACACATCTCTTTGACCTCAGTAATAAATAACATTAAATACTCCCAATAAGGAATGCTCACAGTACTTAGTTTGAATATGGCTATGAGACACCATTCTTTGCTTAGGCATGTTGGGCTAGAAACATGTGTCGTGAATGACACCAGAAATTACATCCCATTAAACACATATCAGAGATTAACTTAGCTGAAGAACACTCTACAGTTGGCTAGTAGGCCTTAAACTATTACAGTTGAGAAAGCTGGGAGTTCATATTGTACAACACACAATTACAAAAGGGGAAGATTAGAACAAGTGAATTCAAGGGACATATGATATAGATCTTATTGTTCCAATATATTATCCTTTATTGTCTCTCATATGTGACTATTTTGGTGTGTAAGATGCACTGTACAGAAGAATGAAGGGAACAACTAGGTTAGGGACTGGACTGGACTGGATGATGCAGAACTCATGCAAGTGGATTTTGGAGAATTTTGGTTCAAAATGTTGAAAATCCTGTATGATCCTCACAGAAAGTGGCAGAGGATACTAAGCCTTACAAAAAGCTCCTTGGTACTTCTGTTTTGCATAATAAGATATTGCTTGGGGGGTTTATTTATTTTTATTTTTATTTTTTTGTTAAGGAATGCACATGTCTAATAAAAAAAAATCTGGCATATGTGTTATTTTTATTCATTCTCATTACCTGGAAATATCACTGAGAGTTATTTCACAGTAATTTCTAAAATCATTGAAGTAATTAGCTTGGACTTTGCAGAACTTTACAGCCAGCTCTTCTTTCCTCCACATTTTTAAAAGGTGGTAACCACAATGCTGTATGACTAAACATCATATGACAGATTTGTGACATTGTTTTTTTAAAAAATTATTGGCTGCTTGGATTAATGAAGCAAACAGCCAGCCTCTAAAGTAGTTTGTCATCAATTTTCTACCTGTGTAGAAAGTTGTCTGAACAGTAAATCTGACTAAAAACATTAAATAGCTGAAGACTTCTCTTAGCTACTTGGAGCTAACCAGTAGTATAAAATCAGAGAATCCTCACCCTCTGCTATTATCCCTCCCCCTCACTTCAAGACTGGGGATGAATTAAAGTTGGGCAAAGTGTTGTTGCACTCTGACAGTTCATAATATATACATGGGTCCTAGCAAACAATAGTCAGACAGTCATAAATTAGATCAGTGTATAGGTTGCCCTAAATTACTGTACGTTTAAAGAAGTTTAATGATGAGAGAATGACAGAAAATTCTTTGGGAGAACCCCCATTCCTGAGCTGAAAAGACCTTGGCACAAGAGAGAATCTTGCTCTTTTTCAGTGCTTCTGCACTATTTTTAGGAGTCGTCATTCTTCCATGCTGAGAGATCATTTTCTAAGTCCTCTGTGTTGCCATAGCAAAAGCCAGATTTTTCCCCCCAATGCCTGACAAAGAGTCTGTGCAATATTACAGAGAAAAAAGTATAAACAACAGTTTTAAAATTACTCCAGATATTTTCCTGTATTACTGATTTCACTTTCTGAGCTACATTAAAGTACAATTTAGTCCTATCAATGGTGTAAAAATATGTCTGAATTCTTTCAGTTGTCCTCAGACCTGGGGATTCTGAAAAGGGCTAATCTCACCTCATGAGTTTGGAAGTTTCGTGAGCTGTAAGAGAACGGCTGGTGCAGAGGAGGACACACTTTCTCAGGCAGACATTTTAAGGAATGGATTCTATTCACTTATAGCTGTGGTTGACAGAAAATCAGGACAGCGAGCAATCACAGAGAGAGAAAGACTACTACTCTAAAGCAATCAGAAAAGAAATCACAACTTTCTCTACTTGTAAGAGTCTAAGTATTGGAAAGTCATACTTGGAACTGCCTAACACAAATATAGGGCCTTACACTTTAAATTTGCCCCAAAAAACTTCAGAGTCTAAAAAAAGTGCACACTTGCAAGTATTAGGATCAGTTTTTGACTAAACTTCAGATCACTGAGTCCTGCATGCACACTGGGCTGAACATTAGAATTTCACTCCATATTATTAATGTGCAATATAATAAGGCCTCAGTCACTGAGTTCAGTATCTAATTAAATATTCAGCAGCATCAGATGTTAGTAACACAAAGGGAGACAGAACACTGTACCAGACACATAAACACTACAGCTTTTAGTATATACCAATTTGCATTCTAAATAGGCACTTGAATTTTCCTCTGTGGCAGTCTCACAATTGATTAGACAAATATTTTGCAGTAAGCCACTAGAATGTAGGGGCATAAATCAAAGTGTCATTTTAGAAACTGAGTAATCCTTTAAACAACTAAAAAAAGAAATATTGTTGTTTGAAATAATCCATTGCTTCCAAAGTTATAAAGTCTTGATCAAGCTCTAGCTCTGTGTACACTACAACTTGACCGACCGTTTTCCGCAACCAATCTTTCATTCTTATATTTTTCAAACATGAGTGTCCATATGGCATAACTAGAAAGGAGAATTTCTTGATACTCTAAATCCTACTAGTTTATGACTATGTATGGAACAAAACAATTGAAGTAAATATAAATAAAAGTGGAAAAAATGGTTATTTAACTATCCTGCTTGTGTCCACAAATGTAGCTCAGAAAATAATACAAAAAAATCCCATGTACCAAAATGAACGCCTGTAAAAACAGGAAAGAATTTGGTTTATACCAGTCTGTGGGTGAAATGAAGGTAGCCATAAAATAGTAACCTGACTACAGCCATCATTTCTTTTACCTACTGTTGCCAGTCCGCATAAGGGCTAGCCAATATTTCAGAACTTGCATACAACAAATTTTGCTGACAAAACATTCCATTAGGGAAAGAGCTGGCTTTTGTGAGGAGATAGTAGTTCTTCGTTTCTAACCCCTGGGCATGTGGGGACACAAAGCATGCAGCATCTTTTAAAGAGATTTAAGGAAAATTGTTTCTCTTTCTCGTGCATTGGGGAGATTAGGAGGTATGGCATCCTGTAAGTGACTAACTGCTGCCTTTGGCTGTACAACTCTACAGCCCCTATTTAGAAACTCTGTCCCTCAACATTCAGTTTCATCAGACAGTAAATAAGGTCTTTGAATAAATAATTTAGTCTTGTTTGCATTCCCTCTTGTGGTTTCTCTTATTGTAAAGTTTGCTACAAGTTTTCACAGAATCACAGAATGGTTGAGGTTGGAAAGGATCTTTGGAGGTTAGAGGTCACCAACCCCCCTGCTCAAGCAGGGTCACCTAGAGCATGTTACACAGGACTATGTCCACACAGTTTTTGAATGCCTCCAAGGAGGGAGACTCCACAATCTCTCAGGGCAACCTGTGCCAGTGCTCTGTCACCTTCACAGTAAAAAGTGTTTCCTTATTCCCTCCCTTACAGAGGGAACCTCCTGTGTTTCAGTTTGTGCCCACTGCCTCTTGTCTTCTCACTGGATACTACTGAAAAGAGCCTGGCTCTGTCTTCTTTACACTCTGCCTTCTGATATTTGTCCACATTCATGATTTCCCCATGTGAGCCTTCTCTTCTCTGGGCTAAACAGTCCCATCTCTCTCAGCCTTTATTCATAAGAGAGATGTGTCAATCTCTTCATCATCTTGGCAGCTCCTCCGCAGACTCTCTCCAGTAGCTCCCTATCTCTCTTGCATTGGAGAGTCCCCAACTGTACACAGTACTCCAGTACTCAGGAAAGAGCAGTCTTTTAAAATTTAAAACTTGAATTCTGTCTAAATTTTAACTGCTTAGTAAGTGTGCATTTTAGGAAGCTTGTAATTTGTAAGCTATTAGTTGTATGTCAATTAATTGCAATAATTTTCTGATGTAATTGATTATTTAATCTCTTTTAAGAGTTACTGCATGATTGAAGCAGGCAATACAAGATATTCTTATCACTTAGAGAGTTTAGAAATTTGAATAGACTACCCAAGGCTGTCATTAGTAGCTGAGTTTGTGGTTGGCAATGACACAGACTCATTGTTGGCAGAAAAAGAAATGTACATGTCATTTTTCCAAAACTACTGTGGATTTTCAGTTGGTGAGATTTTTGTTTGGTTTGTTGTTTTTTTTTCCTTAAGTTTCCCAATATAAATAAAACAATTGAAGGCCAAGTTTTTCTGATGATGACAACCCATGCAAATTGCATTTCTTACAAAGTTATTGTTTAGAAAGAAATGAGCCTGGTCCTGCTCTCCTGCCCAGTACATACTGAATTGGCATTACTCACTGACATCAGTTACTCACTAAGGAAACTGTATTCCCACAGTGGTTTAAGGGTTGCAGGTGGACTGGAAAAGAAGCTCAAAAAAACCCCCCAAAACTGAAAAAACGGTAGATGAACTTGGACAACTTAAGTTTACATCATGCGACCTTCACTTATTTGGCATATTTGGGATGTGACTGAGACAGCATCCTAGTAATTCATGAGTTGGTTTAGAATGAAAAATGAATTGTCTGAGGCCTGATCCTTCTAAGCACTAAAAATAAACAGGCCCACTTTTCAAGCTATACTAAACATTGTCTCTGAATGGAAAGCTGTGTTTATCTGAGAGTTGAAATCCAAGACAGAAATGGACTAAAATAGTGTGCTGATTGTTTTCCTTACAGTGCACACAACAAACAATGTCTGCTTATTTTTCTGTGTTTATTTTGCACTCATTAGCAGGTATTGCACAGAAAAATGACAGGGCACCGGATTTTGCTTGAGAGGCATTGGTCACCCATAGTCTGCAGTAGGTCTGTCAGAAAGAACTAAATAATGCAGCTCCTCCCCAGGGTATGTTTTTTTAGGCAACAAGAGCTGATTGCACTTGGCACCAGGGTTGTCTCTGTATACAGAGCTGCACTGACCATGCTGCTCCTCCTCCTGCCCTTAGTCGCTTCCCCATGCCTCTTGCCAGCTGGTAGTATCATCTGAGTGGCCCTTCTTATTTCCAACCACTGCGTGTCTATCATTTCATCACAGCCCATCTCTAGGGAGGAATTTGGGAAAAGACTCACTAAACTTTTTCCATAATATCTGTGCAGAGAGGAACAGAAGCCATAGGGTTTCCTTCATGAGAGAGAGGTATGAAAATAAAGTTTGTGGAAACTAAATTCCACTTGTAGAACAGTTCAGGATATTGGAGAGCACCTTGCAAAATCAAGCCTGTCTTTGTTACTCCATTGCACATGAGCCAGAAATACAAACTTGGACTCCTCCAAATATCACTGAATTCAAGAAGTGGACTTCCCAAATCAGACCTTTTTTATGCCACATTGAGACAAGGTGAGCCAATTTTCTGTCCCTGAATCACTTAATCTTCCACTAGTATTCCAAAGCATGAGCAGAGCAATACTCCTAATTAACAATTGTGTCAGAGCCTATAAAAGACTTTCCGCTTGGGAAGCTGATAACTGAGCAGAAATGAGCCAAACACATGCTGTAAAGGGCCCATTGTTCTTATGCTGAACAAATACAAACAAAAGCTGGAAAACTTTTGAAATAAAACCAAAAAAATTAAGTTGTAAAAGCCTAATGATAGTTGATAGAAGTTTGGCACATTCAGATCTGACTTCTGATTTATCCATGTATAAAAGCCACATTTAACTTCTAAAGAGACCCAAACTGTAACTTTATCTCTGCGTTAGTGAAAGTCATAGATCTAACACTCAGCTTTATCTATTAATACATGCTTCCAGAAAAGAACCCCTATCCCAGTCTTTGACCTTAAGATAAGGGATGGCTGTTTTTTTCAGATATTAGGTAATTCAGATTTTGTCCCCTAGTCACACAGAACATGAATCAGATACTCACCAACTTGACTAAGACGAGCAGCACTCCTCTCTTACAATTAAAATTAAAACCCTTCTTCACTTAGAGGAATGAAATAAAATATTAATGAAATCTATCTGTCTGCCTGTATCATGGGGCTAGAAAATGAAAGAAATTGAGACAAGTGACTGTTTCAGTCCTACATTTCATCTCTTTTCATATCATTAACTACTATTTTCCCCATGATGACTGGTCATAGAGACATTGCTACCTCTGAATGCCAAGGGCCTGACACTTAGTGTGATTTGTCCTGTATCCAAAACTCCAGGAAGAGAGAATAGCATCTTTATCTCTATTATTATTTATATCCCTCCAGACTGCAGGAAGCCACTGAAATTAACAGAGTTAAAAAAAAAAGAAAGGAAAAATGAACTCATCAGGCAATATTGGAGCCCATTAATGCTCTGCTGTGGAAAACATTCAGGCTCAGTCACAACTTGCCTGTCCACAGCCTAACAGAAGGTAGCAAACAACCACCATAGAAACCAGGTGGGCCAGTACTGTGAGAAGTTATTGTATTCCTGTCCTAATCTAAGTGATCATCTTCTCCTAAACCATCCCTAACAATTATTTAATTAATATGTTCTTTAGAACTATCCATTCCACAGTCCATTTATTCCAATACTTAACTATTCCTACAGTTAGAAAGTTCTAAGTATGTAATCTGAAATTTCCCTGTTATATTTCATTCCCATGACCCATTTATGGTCTAACATTGTCTCTACCAGTACTTATTTTTCACCACTAATAAGGAAGCCTAAAGATAAGTAGGACCATAGTTATGCTCCTTATTCAACTACTTAAATCAGGAATGATTAATCCAGGTGACAATGCTTACAATAGTTTGTCAATATATAAATGGATGACTATCTGCAATGCATAAATTCAGGTAGCCCTTTTAAAAGACCAGTCACCTTTGACTCTGTGCATCAAAGGAAAGAGCCTTTTTCAGAGAGTGATTCAGAGAAGCCCTAGCTTCGCTGCTCTGAATCATGCTCTGGTGAAACCCTTCTCTGTTGACTATACAGAATTAGGTAAGCAAAGTAAGCCCTACAGCTATCTTTCTGTATTCTTGTGTTTTTCTGGGAACTGAAGTTAAGCTGACTGATGTAAAATTTCCCAGACCTATTACTCTTTAAAAAAAAAAAAAGTCCTGTATTTAGTCTCTTTTAGGTATTGGAACTTAGCTGGCTTTTCCATTACAAAGTATCTGCAGTTGCTTCAGACAGTCACCCAAGGAACACAAAGCTGTCTTACAACAAGTCTAGCTCAGCTGGAGTCACATAAATCCACTGAGCACCCTTATCTCTTTGCCCTGAAGAGAGTCACATTTGTCATCTGATATTTAATACTTCGAATATTTATAGAATCAGGAGGGACTCAGTGCAGGAGATCTCAAAATCTCACAGAATCATTAAGGTTGGAAAAGACCTTCAAGATCATCAAGTCCAACTGTCAACCCAACACCACCATGTCCACTAAACCCTGTCCCAAAGTGCCACGTCCACACATTTTTTGAACGCTTCCAGTGATGGTGACTCCACCACCTCCCTGGGCAGCCTGTTCCAATGTTTGACCACCCTCTCAGTAATGAAATTTTTCCTAATATTGTGTCTAAACCTCCCCTGGTGCAACCTGAGGCCATTTCCTCTCATCCTATCACTAGTTACTTGGGAGAAAAGACCAACACCCACCTCACCACAACCCCCATTCAGGAAGTTGTAGAGAGCGATAAGGTCTTCCCTCAGCCTCCTCTTCTCCAGACTGAACAACCCCAGTTCCCTCAGCCGCTCCTCATAACACTTGTGCTCCAGACCCCTCACCAGCTTTGTTACCCTTCTCTGGACAAGCTCGAGCACCTCAACGTCCTTCTTGTAGTGAAGGGCCCAAAACTGAACACAGTATTTGAAGTGTGTCCTCACCAGTGCCAAGTACAAGGGCACAATCACTTCCCTACTCCTGCTGGCCACACTATTCCTGATACAGGCCAGGATGCTGTTGGCTGCCTTGGCCACCTGGGCACACTGCCGGCTCATGTTCAGCCGGCTGTCAACCAGCACCCCCAGGTCCCTTTCCACCGGGCAGCTCTCCA
>NW_010535295.1:56223-72083 GCF_000687285.1 Phaethon lepturus
ACTCACCACCATTCTCTGGGCTTGGCTGTCCAGCCAGTTCTTTATCCAGCGAAGAGTAAACCTGTCTAAGCCACGAGCCGCCAGTTTCTCCAGGAGAATGCTGTGGGAGACGCTGTCAAAGGCTTTACTAAAGTCCAGGTAGACAACGTCCACAGTCTTTCACTCATCCACTAGGTGGGTAACCTGGTCATAGAAGGAAATCAGGTTGGTCTCCAAAAGTGAAAGTCTTTTCCATGAGTCCCAGCAAAATCTCCCTGTTCAGCCAGGCCGGTCGCCTTCCCCCACCAGCTCCTCTTACAGCACATGGGGACCGCCTGCTCCTGCGCCTTTAAGATTTCCTTCTTGAAGAATGTCCAGCCTTCCGTGATCCTTTTGCCCTTCAGGACAGTCTCCCAAGGCACTCCCTCAACCAGTGACCTGAACAGGCTGAAGTCTGCCTTCCAGAAGTCCATGGTAGCAGTTTTGCTGCCCCCTCTCTTTCCTTCACTCCGACTTGAGCATTCTGTCATGTCATGGTCGCTAAGCCCATGGTGGACTCTGACCATCACATCTCCCACCAGTCCTTCTGTGTTTGTAAACAGCAGGTCAAGCAAGGCCCCTCCCCTGTTAGGCTCACTTACCAGCTGTGTCAGGAAGTTATCCTCCACACACTCCAGGAACCTCCTAGACTGTTTCCTCTCTGCTGTGTTATACTTCCAGCAGATGCCCAGTAGATTGAAGTCCTCTACAAGAGCAAGGACTACCAATTGTGAGACTTCTGCCAGTCTGTTACTTCTTCTACTTTCCAATGAGTGTCTTTAAATGAAAATTGAAACACAATTTCAAATCGAGCAGCAGTTGCTCAAATCACACTATTCCATTCACAGGTGCTCTTCATACTGCAGTTACACAGAAACATAGGTTGTTCCAATAAGCTGTATCACATGCCAAAGCTATATAGTAATAGGCACAGTAGCATTTTTTTTTATGCTTTTTGGAAATCCAAATAATAATGCTTAGTGCTACCAAGAAAGTCAATGAAGAAAACACCAAACTGGTTCACCATTACCTCCTTATTAAAGTGAACTCACTGTCCTACTCCTTGGGGTCCCTCACTCCAAACTGAGGTACATTTGACTGCAAGAGTGCTTATGATTCAGAGTAGGAGAATTTCTGAATACACAATTTGTCCTATATAGTAATCACAGAATCACAGAATCACAGAATGGTAGGGGTTGGAAGGAATCTCTGAAGATCATCTGGTCCAACACCCCTGCCAAAGCAGGATCGCCTAGGGCACGTTGCACAGGAACACATCCAGTCAGGTTTTGAAGGTCTCCAGAGAAGGACACTCCACAACCTCTCTGGGCAGCCTGTTCCAGTGCTCCGTCACCCTCACAGTAAAGAAGTTTTTCCTCATGTTGAGGTGGAACTTCCTGTGCTGCAGTTAGTGCCCATTGACCCTTGTCCTATCACTGGGCACTGCTGAAAAGAGACTGGCTCCATCCTCCTGACCACTACCTTTCAGATGTTTGTAGACATCGATAAGGTTCCCTCTCTGCCTTCCCTTCTCCAGACTAAACAGCCCTAAGTCTCTCAGCCTTTCCTCATACAAGAGATGTTCCAGCCCCTTAATCATCCTCGTAGCCCTCCATTGGACTCTCTCCAAAAGCTCCCTGTCTTTCTTGAACTGGGGAGCCCAAAACTGGACACAATGCTCCAGATGAGGCCTCACCAGAGCAGAGTAATTAAGTTTTACAAAATATTTCTGTACTCTTACGATCATTTCACTTTTATGTAAAGCCCAGGAGATCACAGTTACTCAATTTACTTAAAAAATAATCTCAATGAAATTTGGAGAGCATAGTCTAGAGGTTTTCAAAAAAGAATAATAATTCTTCTATTCACTAAAATACTTTAATGAACAGTGATGTTTGGAATAAAACTAGATGTAGATTCATTGCCAGAAGTATGGCAAGTCACAACGCTTACAACTACTGTTACTGGTTGTCTGCAAATTTAGGATGATGTTATTTTCACATGCAAGTATTTTCCTGTAACTCAGTTCACATCTGCAAATGGTAATGACATTTCTTCATTTCTTATAATTTTTATGTCTACTTTGTCTCCCAGAAACACCACTTATTTTTTACATACACAGTCTCCTAATACGCACATAGTTAAGCCACCCACATATGCTATCTAACCTTAATCTAAAGGCAATGACTGTCTCTTTTACCCTATTTTAGTTAACTCTTTGGAAACAGCTGAGGTTAGGTCCAATGTCCTTGGTTCCACACTTGCAATTTCATCCAGGTTGGCTTCTGAAAAAGTTCATGTACGTCATATGCAGAGAGTCATTCCCAAATTTTCTGGAGAGTGGCACATGCATGCATCTTCTCCGCATCATCTCTGACCTTCAAGGGTGTGAGTTATAGCACATAGACAGAGACCTTAGCTCCATTATACAAGTTGTAGATTTTTAGTCTTTCCACAGCATCAGCCAAACTGAAAGCTATCTCACAGATCATGCCTAATATGGCAGAGTCATGATTTAGTTGGTCCTACTACAGTGAAAGATAATTATACAAATAGGATTTATTTCAAACTTCAGAAACACTACATCAGCAATTTATGCTCCCCTCACTTTGAATGAGAACTACAACAATATAGGTATATGATAGCAAACTTGATGATTGTATGCAACCAACTACAGCAGAAAATTTACAGAACCATACAGATATAAAATATATGAAAAAATTAGAAGAGTTTGAATATTAAGTTAAGGCATAAAATGCAATCATGAATATAATGAAAATGGTTATCTTTTTTAACACTATTATCATTAACTGACAGCACAGACACTTGAGAGTTTCCTGTAATTTAGTTTCCATAAGAGATTAATTTTCTGTATTCTGCATAGCTGATTCAGCAAATAGAAATATCTGCAGGGTTCTTGGCCAGTTAAAGATATTGCAGGCTGTAAATGAACTGATGGAAGGACTACCTTGAATGAGAGATGAGATATTCTCTATTTCACAGCCTCAAGTCCAAACCACAGACTCCCTTATTTTTCTTCCACTCTCTCACCATTACATTTGCATTAGATCAGCTCTGGTGATGTCTGTTGTGATGAGAAGACTAGCCCTGACAGTCCCCTGGGACTCTTGATGCTTATAAGGCTGAGTCATCATATCTAGGGACAAAGAGATGAAGATTGTGGTCACCTGTTCTATGGTACCTAAGCACTGCTGCTTTGCCCAACTCAAATGTCCTTGCAATCACTGCAGCAGTGAGAACTATGAGGAAAGTAAAAATACACATCTCAGAAAATGAAATTCTACAATGAACCTAGAAGTCATTCTTGCCAAATCTACAACAAGGAGGATTTTGGTGGATATTGCCTTTTTGATTTTTTTTTTTTAAAGGCAAAAATGTTCTTTAACAAGTTCAATGTCACAGTTTCTTGTGTATGCACACAAAATAGGATCAGAGGTGTGTATGCAAGGGACAAGATGGAGCATATTAGGAATGAAGGACTCACTCTCACAGCCCCACCTCCAGACTCAGTCTTAAGTTGGACATACATTCCTCTCATAAATTTTCCTTCATCCAATTTTAAGCTGCATCAAGGACCTGCATGTCAGCATAAACCATTGCTAGGGTTTGAATTCATAAATATCAAAAGTTACTGAATCTGCAGACTTCAGGGAAGTAGGTTACATTCTATTTATACTCATGGCCAGGTTCTAATCTCTACTTTAATAGTCTCAAATTACAGTATGTCTTTTGGCACAAGTAATTTCTCTGTTTACATGAGTTTATGTGAGGTCAGACAGCATATGAGAGAGGAAGAATGACTAGAGTAGTGTAAATTTATACTACAATTTCAAGATATTGAAGGAGAATGTGAAAACTCCCAAAATAAAACTGTTTCAGAATTTATTTATTTATGATGCTTGTGACAAAAAGAATCAAAAACTGGCTGTAAAACAAAATTTCCCTGCATAAAATCTAATATTGTCTCAGATCAACACATCATTTAATTGTCACCTTATAATATTTTAACCCATATTTAAATTACCATTGGAGAGAATTTCTAAGCTTCCAGGAATAAGTCAGTCAGCCATCCTTTAGTTATAAGAAACCCTGTATAAGTACTGTTCATTTAAACACATATATAAAGCATATAAATTTTCAAGGGTAAGGCGCTATATTTATATATATATACCATATACTCATGGTATATGAGTAAGTCATTTTAGATGAAGCTAATTAGCTTATCAAGTCTGAAACATTTTCCTAAAAGCTTTTCGTTACAACAAAGAGTTTGCAAACTCACAACGTACAAGATCATATGTCAACACACTAGCCAGATGTGTATCTAACGAATAATTGAGAAAACAACATTCTTAACTTATTGTAATTTCACATTCTGTATTTTTATGATTTTTAAAAATTAATCTATATGAGGACATCAATGAAACTGTGACAGAACATGCATTTTCAATTTCCCAACAGCAATCTTTAAATAACTGTATTACAAATTTTCTTTAGCAAATAGTCACTTTGATAAAATTCAATGCAGGATCTTGTTGGATTAGTGGATTATCTGAGTCCAGATTTCAGTGCTACACATCGTTTGCTCAGAAGGGTCTAAAGGCAGAGCTGTTGCAGGAAACAAAAATACCACCCAGTTCTCAAGAGAGAGATACCAGCTTTAGCATAGTCTGTGTTGGGATGAAGATATCTTGAGACAAGAGGACCACAGTTAAATAGGCTTTTCTTTCCCCGATTGTTGCTTCCTGAAATAAAAAACTTAGAAAATCTCTTAGAAAAGAGAAATAAACGGAGCACTTGCACAGGACCCAGCTGAATTACAAGTATGTAGTTGTTTGTATTTGTTACTGTGTGGGAGCTAGTTCCAGGAGAGGATTAGTATTCACAGTGAAATCCCTGCAGCCATTGGCTTTCCACTGTTACGATATAGGAATTATTTCCTTTAATGATAAAAATGGTAATAGCCCCTAAAGAATAGGATAGTTGTAACCTGTACTGCCAAAAGGTGATGAAATTAAGTCCCTACTGCTTCCTGATAAACACTGCATGACAGTTTACAGCTGTGCAGTAACATTCACAATATGTCCCAGCAGCTGCCCTGCTGGTTCATGTGTCAAAAATGTCCTAGATGCTGAAAAAGAAATTACCAAACCAATTAGCAATCTTTTAAGATAATGCCTACTTTGTAACACTTTGTCCTGCAGTGACACCCTGCTGTGTGTGTAATGCAGGATATTCATTTTTCACAAACATAGGAACATATAAATGAACATACAAATGAACATATGAACAAATAAACATATGAATTCATATGTTTCAGAGCTGTTTTTTCTAACAGGTTTTTTTCTTCCCCATCAAGCCTGGCAATAGATATTCTCTTCAGCAGAGACATAATGCAGTTACTCTGATGTAATTCTAGCTGTATCTATGTTTGAAAAAGACTAGAGAAATACATAAGACTGTTATCAGGTTCTTAGCTCAATTTTCTATCCTCTGAAGAAAAGAAGGTGTAAAACATCAATCCCAAGAAATTTCACTAAACACAAATGGATGTTTCAAGCAATTCAGAAAACATTTGCTACTAAGTAGAAAAAACTAATTCTCTGTCATAAAAATATTCAGGTAATTGTTCTGACCTACACTGCCAGTTTCCGAAGTTTGACTTCACTGTTATTTTGAAAAATGAGAAGCTGATTTCTTAATTGTGAACTATGAGAACAAACACCAACCTCCCACTGTACAACAGAAAACTACAATTACACTACAATTTCTTCTTAGCAAAATTAATAAACTGAAATATAGTATACATTATTCTTACTTGAACATTCAAGTTCAAATTCTAATTAGTGGATAGGCTTAACAACTAAAACCTAATATTTTACACTATGTACATTAACTTCTAATTTTAGGTTGTTTTCTCATAGATATTAACATGAACTTCTGCTGAGCCAAATTTTAGTTATTATAACCAGGATTCTCTTGACTGAAATCTTGCGCATCGATTCTGCTTCACTTTTACACATCTTGACAAGACATTAATATTCTCAAGTTAAACACATGCCCCACTCTGCCTTCCACATAGTGCTGTGGTGCTCAGAAGTGGCTGGAATGTGGTTACCACATCCTCACTCTTCATAGCGCATCTCAAGGCAAGTCCTGGATGGATAAGTGTTCCCAAGATGTGTCCTTAAGTGATTATATGTTTGATATCACATAAAAGAGTGGAACATTTTCACTTCCCATAAACAATTAGTTTAATGGTACCTTCCGCTTCACCACTCTACAAGGAGGAATTTTAATGAGGCCTTCAAATTTAAAATAAAGATGTACTAGATCTCTAGCTAATTACAGTAGCTGATTAGTCCAATTAGTTATCTATTAGAATAAATGATACTCTATTTAAATGCAATGATCCATTAAAAAAAAAAAAAAGAAATCTTGCAATTGATGATGAAAATCATAAAATGAGAATGACTGAAATGTTGACCTATATGCAACATTTTTTTAACTTTCCTCCTTTTAACCATTTTCTTTACTGTCCCTGTATTAGACAACTCACCAACTATCAAAACAAATGCACTTTTTATAGGCTTTGAACTGTTTACTGTATTTGTCTAATCAAAGCAGCTTTGTCTATGCCATTTTAAAAGAAATGCCTTTGAAATAATATCAGAACTAACTCCAAGGAGTAATACATGCAGAATTGACGAAATCCATCTTTTTTTTTTTTAGTATAATTACCTTAATATGTGTACGGAGACAGATCACATTAATTTGGATGCACTTAATTTTTTCTGTTTACTATACAAATTACTTCTTATGTACATTGTATTATGTAAAAAAAAATTTCCTTTCCAGTTAAAAGTATCCATCCTAAAATGATGAATGGTACACTAGGTAACTTTAACTGCATTAATCAGTAGAAATAGAGAAAAAAATTATATAGCTATTTTCCTTTAAACTGAAAGTGCAATTTTCTAAACTGAACAATCTAAATGTAATCACATTTTATGACAGGCAAAACATGCTCAAATTCATTTTGAAAACATCACCTTAAAAGAAAAAAATTATCATAGTACTTTATTTAGCTGAGTTCACAACCTGATCTTTAATAATCATAATTTACATCATAAATATGCATGGCGTGTTGGTCAAAGCTCCTGTAAGAATGGTCTGGTGTGTTGTGGTGAAAGAGGATGTACTAAACTGAATTCTTATTTCTCCACAAGAGAGTGTAAAAAAGATGACTGCAGTGTAACAATGCAGCTCAGCTGCTCATGGGGTTAAGCCAAGCTATGACTCCCACTGAAAACCCTGGCCCAGCACAGTCCTCATGCTTTAAACAACTGGAAAAACAAATATCTTATTTCTAACCAAAGGTGTTAAGCACTGATATCAAATCCACATCTCCATTTCTGAAAAACAGATTTAGCTTTCTTCTGGATGTTCAGTGTTAGACCAAGGAGACTTTTGAAAGTGAGTACAGAATGTTTGAATTGAATACTAAGAGTACAAGAGGTTTTTATTTTCTTTTTTTTCCCAGTGTCTTCTGAAAATGTACTAAAATGGAAAATAATGTCATCAAAGTTGATTCTATCAGGATAACCACCTTAGTAAATATTAGAAGATGAGAAGCTAACAATGATGCAACTTCTTACTAACTCAAGTCTCAGATTTTACACATTATCAATGTAAGGCTGTTACTATCACTTACTTGTAAGATATCTAATCTAACAGGTATTTAATATTCAGTAAAAGTTCCTGCAAATTACTATTAATAACAACACATTTTTTCCCTAATCAATCTCCCCAAAACTTGCTCAAAATGCATCATGGACTTGAATATTCAAATATGATGAGATAAGTGTTCCCAAACACATAAAATATTAACTCCTTAATTTAAAAGGAAATTCCTGGATTATTTCGTGAGGAAAACAAGGATTTTCAATGTTATTAACAATTTGTACATCTTGCATGAAAGTAAGATTCTTTCTGCATATTATTTACTATGTTGCAATGAAAGACTCAAGGCAAAATTTTTAGTAAAAAAAGATTTAATCAGATTATTAATTTTAAACGCTAATTTTTTTTCCCTTTGAGTGATGATTAATAGACATATACCACCTTATAACATCTTGTATAATTACAGTTTAGGGAAACAATGATAGGTAAACAGGTGAAGGTTCAGGTAGAATTCTTTTCCTCCCTCCTCATCCTTTGAATGCAGAGTGCAGATAATAATAATGATAATTCAGGTAATAATTTTCAAAACTAAAGCTGTCCAAAGAATTACAACATCCTTACACAATATTTTCTACATTATCTTTCTTACACCTGTGATAAGATAAAAGACAGAGAGACAGAAAAAAAAAATGCCTTAATTTATTAGTTTATAAAAAGTAGAATCCAGAAATGCAAAAGCAATTCTTCATTACTCCCTTAGTAGTGCATTGGACCCAGTACAAGCTGCAATTACTGAAGACCCACTTCCTAAATAAGGACAACTTTTCAATTCAAAATTGATTCCAGTGTCTTTGGAGGTGTAAAAAAACCACACACAAAGACACACACACATATTAACCACAGTAACTCTCAACTCTAAGGGGAGAATTTTATGAAAAAGAAGCAACTTTCTGAAAGCAAACAAAAAGCAGCAGCTAAAAGGGTAAAAAGTCTTATCCATAATAGGAAGACTATTAAAAGACACTCTTATTTGAAGCTCACAATAGGTGTATAAAAATTTTCAAGATTATATTAAAGGAAGGAGAAAAAAGATGTTGCTTTTAAACTGCAGAACAAAAGAGGCTATTAGAAGTAAAAAACCTTTTGCACAAAGCTGTAGTTATCGTTTAATAAAAAAAAGAAGGGACATAATGCTAATGAGCTACATTTAAAACAATAAAAGAGGATTCTAAGACTTAGTATGCTGTTTACATACAAAAATTAACACATATACCCCCAAAAAAGCCCCACTTTCTGAAACATTTGAAAAGGAACCCACCAAAGAATCTTTAGGGTCCATAGATCCTTGAGCTGTAAACAGAGTGCTGATGCCACAAAAAAAAAAGGTACAATTTGGGAGCCTTCTGTCAAGCAGAACATTTTCTTGGACAGGTTGTTTACAGGCACCTTACCTTGATTCAACCCATTTCCATGTCTTCCTGCCAGTTCACTGGTATCACCAAAATGTAATACGTACCTAGTACAATGTATTAAAAAGCACCAAGGACTTAACGATTATGACTTTATAATCTCATTTAGGATGCCTTAAATCTTCCATGCAGAAGGGTAGGACACCAGTGGATGTACTAGATACTTTCCTTTGTTAAGCATTTTCAAACTGTAATAACAGTTTCGACATAGCTCTTGAGGAACTAATACTTCAGAAAATCAACTTATAAGCTAGAGGCCATTCTCCATTTGCTGTGTCATTAGCATGCTCTTCAGCAATGTTGGACTGCCATACCTTAACCAACTGATGTATCCTAGCACATCTGGCCCTCCATCAGCTGGCTTGCATACTTAAAGGTGAAAACATGTCAATAAACAGCACAGAAGTAGCTTTCAGGTTCCCAGACCATATCAACCTAATTGCCTCTTCTTGAACATTTCCTGTCCTCATCATTTATTTATGTACATTTTGGTGTACTAAAAATGTGAAATTTTCAAAAGAAAATCAGAATATTTGTAGTGTCTTTTTTGGTCTTGCTTTAGTTCAGCTAAATTGTGGATCTGCCTACTCAAATGGACACGTTTAGAAAATATAAATAAAGCAAATGCTTACAAATATGCCCTACTTTTACAGTCATCTTTCTTTATGCATTTTTATTAGCTAATAACAAGCAGAGCTTCCATGCAGCTTATGAGCTAAAAGACACTGGGTTTTTTTGAAAAGCAAACACAGCCATCTAACAAGCAAGTACATTTTCAAACAGAATTGTGTACAGCATGATGGTCTCCATTGAGAAATATTTGAAGAAAGATTTTTTTATGCAGTTCTCATGGATCTATGATTACATGGCAATGAAATCTAATTTATTAGATTATTCACCAGAGAGAAGTTCTGGTACTTTTGGCAAGTTTCTCAGCATGCAAGCAAACAAATGACCACCTGCATTGCCCAGCAAAGAATTTGCAGTTCTTTGTTTTTGCCATAAACGTCTACACTTTATAGCTGCTCTGGGCCAGTGATTCAAACAAAACAAGAAAAGAAGCAGAAGTCAGTGGAACAAGGGAAGGAAGAGTCATAACTAGAAGAGCAAAATATTTCTGATTAATGAAGGCTTCTGGTAGGACAGAGCTTACAGGAGTAATTATACAGCATCAACTATAGTTCCAAAAATAATAGCAATGTACTGTCACTCTGTGGAAATAGACTCCAAAGACTTACTTTTAGTACCATGAAGACATAGCCAGAACACATGGAAGATAGAAAGATCTCAATATACATTACTGACATCAGCATCTTGTCTTTAATTTAGTAGATGGCAGAGACATAGCAAATCTAAGTTGTTTTACCAAAGTATAGATAAGTTATTGACTAAATCCAGAAACACTAAGTAAGCATTCAGGAAAACACAGTAAGTCAGCTTACTGTAGCTCAGAGATCCAAGTGTGAGGCAGATGATTTCAAGTATGGAGGGATTTAAGGGATGGAAATGGTACTGTGGTAATGAATCAGATCACAGAGGGCATTTAGTGTGAAGCTGGATATAAGAACATGGGAGAAAAATCTACAGGAAACTAAATTTACTTAGCTCTTCTGCTTGTGGAACAGTATGTTACACATTACATTATATTCTTTCACTTTCCTTGTGAATGTGTATTTTTCATGGAGTATCCTTTCACATGAACCTAAAGATTCTATGATTCTATGAACAAATCTGAGGGTATACCTACAAAGTCCATCATCACTTGAAAGGTCAGACCTGCTTAGCAGTATGTATGTACCCTACTGGCTAGCATCTGAAGGAGGCCTACTAACTTCCTAGCGGTTTAGCTGGGGGTACCTTTTACTAGCAACACCAGAGAAAGAATTAAACAATATGAGTTTCCTGAAGAAAACTCTTACCTCAGTCCAGCTGGGATCTACTCAGATCACTTAGCTCAGTACAGCTTTTGTAAGAATGTGAAGTGTGCATCTTTTCTTAGTCACATGCACAAACAATGTAAAGTCTACTTATGAAAAACATTTGATTCTAATAGCCTTTTCTGGCTAAGATGAAGATGCCATCTCTTCTATTAAATTTGACAAGTTCAGCTTAATTGTTTTCAGTATTCTGTCACTAACACTGTACATTTTAAACAGGTACATCAGTTGGAAGTGGCATTAGCACATTAGTTAAAGTTTAGTTGTTCAAGCAGCATGATGTATTGAAAAGAAGTATATCCATCCTAATGTCATTAAAGAAGAACGACACCTTTTCTTCTAAACAATGTATGACTACACCAGGACTCATCTAGCATTTTAATTGGCAGGATTTTGATGCTGAAAGTGTAACTTGAAATTCCTCCTGTAAATCTTAATTGCATCATCTTTATTACAATCTTATTTCTGCCTCTTTTTGTCATTAAATTTCAATGTATTTTGTGTGAACCTCTTCCTTGTTTATGCCTTCAATTTGTGCTTCACTGATTCTTGTGACTTCTTTGCTTGTTGCAAAAGGTTCATAGGGAACAGGATATAATTAAATAAATAAAAACCCCCAAATTCTCCAAAACAAGTGCAGCAGAAATTTGCAATAAATGCATCACACATGATTTGAAGTCATTAAAAAACACAGTTCAGCACAAAATGTGATAATGCCTCTAGATGTGTTAAATTACCATTTAATTTTAATTTAACAAGACTGTTATTGTATAGAATTTAATAGCACTCAACTGTGAAAGAAGCACATCTGGGAGCTTGATGAAGATACATTTACTATAATTCAAACACAATTCATTTATTGTCAACATCCCTTACTTTTTTTTTGACAGTTAAGTCTGGCTGCCCTTAGTATTTCCAATATCAGGTCAGTAAAAACACATTTGTGCATTGGATAATTTGAGGCTTGCATAGTGGCTAGTTATATGTATTCACCATTTATGCTTCACTTAAAAGACCACAGAGTGTTGATGTTCAGAACCGGGCATATCTCAGAGAACATAATGCAGCAGCCTCTTAGGAGTCTGAACACAAAACTTGTTCCATCTGGCTGGTCAGTAGAAAATACTTTGTAAATTTCAAACACTTTTTCTTTTAAATAAACACCGAAAGTGCTGAAGTTTTTGCAAGACCAAGATGTTTTTCAAAGAAATTGCATTTGATGGTATTGCCCTTGTACTAAAAAACTGTTCCCCAAATATACCCCAAATACCAAGGATTAATTTCTCTCTTAAGTACTTGAACTTTAATTTAAAATGCTGTGATTTTGCTTTAAAGGTTACTTCTTGATTTATTTATTTTTTTAATACCTGTCTTCTTTTATATTCACGACATATTTAGGAACTACTGCCCAATATACATGAGAGGAAAAATTTTTATGAGAAAGAGGAAACATCTTTACAAAAAGTTTGGTGATAGAGTCAATACCAAGAAGCAACTACTCTTAAATCTTCTTTTGAAAGAGAACAGCTTTTTTTTTGTGCTGTTATGCCACATTATAACATTAATGGACCATATTTTGAAGGAATTTAAAAATTGGGGAACAGATTGAGGTAGGAAACATGGAACAATTTTCAAATAGTAGAATTTCCCATTAAATTCCTATTCCCTTGAAATGCAAAATTCAAGTTTCAACTTACTATGGCGTTTACTGCTTTATTTTTCTATTTATCAAGCTAGCAAGCAATTTAAGATTGAGACTTTCTGTGCAGTGGTCATATGTTCTCCAAAGCTTGTCCCTGTGCTGCCTACACTACAAGCATCAGACAGGAAACACAGGAGCAGATGGGATCATTTATTGGCCATTGATAGATTGAGACCCAAGAATTACTGAGAGAAAAACCTACTGCCAATCATTAAGCTCATATACATGCAACTGCATTAAATGACGATAAAAGACATTCCTCTAATTAAGCCTCATTAAGTACCTTTTTAGCAATCAGATTGTATTGAATTAACTGAAAATAGCTGACCTATAAAATCTAATTCAGATCTAGCTAAAATCTATTTTGCCATGGGCTCTCTTTTTTTTTTGTCATGTCACAAGTTATCTATTGGTAAAAACAGAACTTGCCTTAAATAGTGCAGCCATCGGAATTTGCAGAGTGTGACACTTAAATATTTCACCCATTTGAGACACATTAATTATTATCCAAACTTCTGTGGTCAAATTTTACTGCATTTACATTACATAAATAAACACAACCACTGAGGTACTCTCAAAACACTGCATCTTACAGGTGGCTGAAACACACTGGGCCATACTCTCCCGGGCCATTCTCTTTCCCAACCTTGGACTGATGTAGCATAGCTGATCTCATCCACCTCCTCCCAGATTCTGTCATTCCCCTCCAATAAATCAACGATTCTGGAGAGAAGGGGCAAACTCAAAACTGTCAAATTCTGTCCAGCCATCAGTTTCACTGTGCCACAGGGAATTTGCAGCCATATTATGACCACTCTATGTCATCTAATTCATGCAAATGACCATATTAGAAAATCTGACTGAATATAATGAGACAATTAAGGACTTTTTTAAATCTGATTAAGGACATGGGAAAATCCTCATGCATAGGGAGAATGCAAAAAATACTTATTTACCTGAAGGCAGACCTGAAAGGGGAGAAACTTGAATAAAGAATGAAAATGCCAACAGATCTGGAGCAGCAGGATCAGGAATGCTTTCCATCATTCACACAGAAGCATGAGGATCATGAGGTGGAACTCAAAAGTGGCACACATAAAAACAGACTCATAGGAAGATATAACTAAACAGGAACTAATGAGTACACATAGTCCTACAGCAATTTTGCCAGATTTGCTTATTTCTTTGTTCAGTGTTATTTTTTAAGGAGGAAAAAAAGTACCATTTTTAATTTGAAGAGGCTATGTATAGCTGTTTTCTTCAATTTTGCACCTTTCCCTGAATTGTATCAGTTAAATATATTTATTGTGCATCTCCCCCACCTTTCTATTCTGCAGCCTAGGAAATCAGCATTTTTTTCCTAAGTATTGTATAGGAACTCTTTCTTTGTGATTCTTATCCTGGAAAAGAAATTTTGACACTATTTACCCACTCTAGCTAGATATTATGACAAAGAGGATCATATAAATGAGTCCCTCTGTCTTTGAAATATTTTACGTCCTTATATGCTTCTAAGATTGAGTTACATGCCTGTGGAGAGGAATATTCCTATTATTCCCAATTTACAAGTGGGGAGCTGAAGTATGAGGATGGACAGAAGTCCAGATAAAAAAATATTTAAATCCCACAGGAGAGACTCATTTGATATGAAACTTCACTCAGTGACAGAAATGCTTGTTACTGGATACTAATCCAGTCACTAGTTTTGCCTTCTCTTCAGCTTCTTATTACTAGCAGCTAGGAGCAGATTGGTCCAGAACTACTATACAAGCATCTTCTGTGGATCATACTACTTCTTTAAGAGGTTGCCACAGTAAAGACAGATGGATTTCTGGTGATGGGTGAATGTCCCTCTTCCCCATGGAAGGAATACCCAGACAGAAAGAAAAGAACCCTAAATAACTTCAAATTAATGAAACAGAAACAACCAAATCAGAAGAAATAATCTATTTACAATCTAGAGTGGTAGCTACAGAAGTAACAGAAAGCAATAAAATAAACTACTTGCTTTTCAGAACACTATCCTTAGCAATTAAAAACATCTCTATGAAAGAACACAACCTCAGGAAATGCCTAGCAATTTCTATCAACCAATCAATACAGCTATTCTTAACGTTTATACTTTAAGTGGCTTCCATAAACCTCTTTACCAGCTCATAACTCCAGAGTTCTGCTACATTCCACCAATTAAATGTAGTGGCACTAATATAGACTTATGTAATTTTCATTTGTGACAGTAAATTTTTCTGTTTCTGCAAATCCAGTCTAATGATTGAGAATTTGACGCCTTCTACTGCACAAAGGCTTTGAATTTATCCAACTTCCTCATAAATTCTCCTTTGTAAATGCTGCCAGCTGGAATTGCCATCTCATGGCCATTTTACCATTAGTTCCATACTATTATTTGAGAAGAATTTAATGGCAGCTCTGTCATTGACTTCAGTGGTATTAGAATAAAGCTACTCACAAGGTAAGTAAAAGGAGAATTAGTGCACATTTGGTGTCATGAAAAGTCCCATCTTGATGAGAGAAATTGGCATAGCTTTTTACAGAAATGCTTTCTTTACTTGGATAATAATCTTCCAGAGGATATTAGTATTTTATTACATTTTTAAAAACAACTTTTGCTGAGATTCATTCCAGCTGACGCTTACTGTTTGGTACTGCTTAGTACTACCATAAAATAGTACCAACATTTTTTGTTTTATTTATTGTCTTGGATTTCTCTACTTTTTTTTTTTTTTCTTTAAAATTAACTTCTGTCACGTGAATAAGGAGGAGGAAGACTGCAAAAATGTCTATGCCTAATACTCTTGGTCTCAGCTGGATCTTCACTGCTAATGCATTTGTACATCACATTTATTGCAGTATTATTCAAGGCAGTGGGTGCTGAATGCTGTTCAGTTACATAAGACAGGGAAGTTTTGGCTCCAAACTACTTGTACCTCATGCCTCTTGTGTAAACTGCCAATAAAAAAAAATAACCAAAGTTTTACCTCCAAAAAAAGTGAACTGCAGAGCAGGAATGCA
>NW_010535295.1:72114-77412 GCF_000687285.1 Phaethon lepturus
TGCACATAACCTCCTGTTAGGCACTTAAAGCGTTCCATTCAGGAGAATCCAAGGCTTCCTTTAGTCCTTTTATATTGTTTCAGAAATCTGTTCTGTTTGCTTATCATGTAGCCTGGAAGGACTAACCATAGCCCAGGACCGTATTGTGCTAAGTCCCGTGCAAATGACTGAGTCTCTCATTTCAACAACTTGTACTGAAGAAATAAGGGAAAATGGACTGCTATAAAAAAACTGTATTCTACGGAAACAGTGTAACTGTATTGGTGACAATGGAAGAAAGTTGTTGCATCACATCAGTGGCTTAACTGGTGTCAGATAATACAGGGATGGCATTAAAGTCAAGTTTTTAAATTAATTCTGCTATCTGTGACATGGGGCTTTTGGACGGTGACTTCCAAAGGGGTCATCTCAGTTTTCCTTACTGAAGACACAGAAATTAAGAATTTGTACCCTCAGAAAGGGATTGTTAAAAGGATGTTGAATATGCAGGCAGATGTCCAAGTGTAAATGGGTTCCTATTATGCAGTTTTCTGAATATTCCAGCAATCATTGTTAGCATATCACTGTCTGCAATCAGAGCTGTGCAAACAGAAGAATGCTGTTCTTATGTATCTTCCTTTAAAAGCAGAGAACAAGCTTGATCTACCCCCAAAAGATCTTGATTTTAAATTGCTAACATGTATCTGGTTGTCTGGTTTTGTTTTCTGAAGAGTTATAGTTCATTTAGATTTTGTAACTGCTTTTTCAGCCTCTTGTATACAATGAATATTTAAAGAAAACATAAAGCTACTAAAGATGTGCTTGATTCATTAAAATTGGGTTTATAGCAATTTCAGTTATTAACATGCCTTGAGGGAAAACTCTTTTTTAAATGGTTTGTTGAAACCCAGAAATTCTTACAGATTCTTTTTATATTATCTTACCAGTGATATATTCTACAATATTCACCAGGTTTTCGAAGATCTAACTATAGAAAGGAATTAATGCATTTCAAGCACGTAAGAAAAGACGATTGTTCCTAATTAAATATTGCATACTTTGCTATCTTTAAATACAATGACAAAAAAAGATGCCCTGTTTTTTCCTCATGAGGTACATTAGACACCAGGGTAAAAAGAACTGCCTCTTTTTTACAGTGTATAAGATCACTAGGTTACGCAGAGACTAGACAGACACAGCCATAGACAAAGAGAAAAAATTGGTCAGTGTTTGAAATATCAACTTAGATTTCCACAATCACTATTACAGATTTAACAAGATTTGATGGAATTGACCTTTGTATAACAGTCATTGGAAGCACTTATAAAAGAATACTTTCCTAACTGCATTTTCATTCTATTTATATCCACCTACCGAGTGTAGAAACTGGAAATAGCTCATTTAATTCCACTGCAAATTCTTAAAGTCAAGTTGCACAGGGTTTGTCAGGGCACAAAATCTGGTGCACTCAGTCAACAGGAAGAGTTATGTAGCACAAAGCACGTGTGGCAGCCTAATTGGGAAATTCAGATTGTTCTTTTGTATCTAAAAAACCACACAAGATATGTTGTGATGACTCTATGATTTGCTGCCTTTGCCAGTCCTGATATTTGTGTTACACTGGGAACCTACAGCTGCAGCACTTGACATACCTTCTCTAACAACAGTAGATTCTGAGTATGTTATTGCACCATCAATCCTTCGGCTCATATACTACTGCAGCAGACGGTACGCAGAAACCCAGGGTGTATTTGTGTGGTGAAAGAGTAAATAAAATTATGTGACACTAAAATGCTGACATCAGTGGAAATGCTAATGAAAAGCTATTAGTTTTAATGGTGCAAAAAAATTGTTACCAGAATTCATTACATATCTCTAGAGAAAAAAAAAACCCACAACTTTTAGTGTAGTGCCTATGTAGTGACCTCTACAGAGAAAAAAAAAGAGGTAGAATGACTCTAGATGCATAGGAAGAATGCATAAAACTACATATAAATGTGGATAGCACATTTCTTTCACTGATCCTCAGTCTCATATTCCCCAGAGGTAGCATGATGATACACAGAAGAAGGGGACATCACTAGCCATGATCAGCAGCCTCTTAAAACTTTGCCTCCCAGAGCACATGTTCTCACTATTTTATCCTAAGAAAATTTTCTTATTATTATTGAAAATTTATCAAAAATGGGACAATGAAATCTTTTTAAAATCTCTTCTGCTGGATCCTAGTTACTTTGATGTTCACTGTATTGTTTTTAGTTCTTTCTCAGTACTGAAGCATTTCCTAAGGTTTGCAAGTTGGAGCAGGGTTTTCATTTGGTATGGGGCCAACATATAACAAGAAACAGTCCTTTTTACAGATCTGGTTGTGTGCCTATAATGCAATAATTTATGAGCTCTGCATCTATCCAGTTCTAACACCTGCAGGGTAGTTCTGGCTCATATGAACAGCATCTCTACTACTGAAGGACAAGTGCCCTGGCACCAGCTACTTTTGGTATATTATCTATACAAGTTTAGTACAATACTTGTGGTAAAGGTGCCACTTGGCCCACAGACGCAACAAAACGTGCCATTTGGTAATCTAAATAAGTCAGAAAAAAAGAAAAGACAAGGGCACTGACTTTCCTCAGATCACCCAACACATCTGTGCTGGTTTGGCTGAGATAATTTTCTACATAGTAGCTAGTTTGGGGCTATGTTAGGTTTCTGCTGAAAACAGCATTGATAATAAAGGGATGTTTTTGTTATTGCTGAGCAGTGCTTACACAGAGTCAAGACCTTCTCTGCTCCTCATCCCACCCCACCAGTGAGTAGGCTGAGGGTATACAAGCTGGGAGGGGACATAGCTGGGACAACTGACCCCAACTGACCAAAGAGATATTCCAGACCATATGACATCATGCTCAGTATATAAAGCTGGAGAAAGAAGAAGGAAGGGGGTGGTGGGGGGTGGTGTTTGTCTTCCCAGCTCACCACTATGCGTGATGGAGCCCTGCTTTCCTGGAGATGGCTGAACACCTGCCTGCCAATGGCAAGTGGTGAATTTTGTTTTGCTTTGCATGTACATGTGGCTTTTGCTTTATGTATTAAACTGTCTGTATCTCAACCCATGAGTTTTCTCAGTTTTACTCTTCCGATCCTTTCCCCCATCCCACTCCCCCATCCCACTGGGGGGAGTGAGCGAGTGGCTGTGTGGTGCTTAGTTGCTGGCTGGGGTTAAACCATGACAACATCCCAGTCAGAGGCAGGAGCAGGATCAACATCTCCTAAATACCTTCTGAAGTTTTCCAGTGTTTGCAGGATGAGTAACTCTTATAATTCCTGACAGAGAGACCAGCTATGTAATGCCTCTCTCAAGTCCTGCAGGTGATCTAAGGAAAGAAGATTGAGCGATACACAGGCTGCTCACTCATTCCACAGCAAACTAGTAAAAGCAATTAAACTCTGCTCAAAATTACCTGGAAAATGGTAAAAATGGAGTATTGCCCTCTTCCTCCCATCAGTGAAAAATAAAAGTAAAACTAGGGTTCCTGACACACTAGGAGATACTGCTGAATTTAAATGCATGTTCATGTTCATCTTCTTTCAATAGCAGCTTGGAGACACCTTGGACATTCTCCACTGAGCCACTGAACAGAAAGTAAATACACCAGCAACATTAAAAAAAAAGGAAACAAAATCATAAAATTCCAGCTCTGACAGAAGAAAATATAATCTAAAAATACTTCAGGTACTTTCCAAGGAATAACAGTTCAGTTACTTGACATCCTAATAATAATCTCTTTCCTTATCTACTTGTGTAGTTTTAACAGCAAAGTCAAGCTGTACGTCCTTCACTCTGTTATCCTCTAAAAAGAGATTTTAATCACTCTTTATTCCATGATGGATACACTACACACATAGGCACAAGGAGATTTGTAAAATCAAATCAGTCTTTTAATAAATAGAGCAGTGCAAACAAAAATAGAGAAATTAGAGGGAAACACAAGGAATATGAACAACTGAGGGCAGAATCTCAGACCAGGCAGAAAAATCCTCAAGGATTTAGACTCTTCAATGAGCCAATCTGTGGAGTCAATGGCATAAATTGAACTATTCCATCCTTCAACCCCAAGCCCAGCAACAGCTTGTGCATCAACAATAAAAGATTTCCTCATCTGCATCTTCATGTACAGCCACTGATACCTTCCCTGACAATTTAAAAGAAAATTAGGAAAATGGAAGGGAAGGACACAAAGAGTACCAGCTTTTTACTCAGCAGTAATAGCAGAGGCAGAAGCAAATGCTACCTCAGAGATCAACCTGTCAACTTATACCTTTGTCTCACCTTCTGTAGGGTGTGTGCGAGCAACACATATAGCATCCATAAAGTACATTTCAAAGTAGTTTCAATTTTTTTACAGGTTTTGAATCTATTTTTTATTTTCTTCTGTGACTCTCAGCCATGCTCAGTCTCTCCACTGATTTGTATCACAGTGTGGGGGGCAAGTTCTATGTGACCACACAAACAGTCATGCACCAGATTAATAGAATAATTATTCCAAACACTGATTTCAATTGTCTTCTATGACAGAACTTCTGTGTTGCAAGCAGTGAAATTTCACACTTTCCACAGTCCTTTATTTGAATAATTCTGAAAAATTAGCATAATTTCACTCCCAAATCTGTTGAATGCAAATAATTAGATGGATCATAATAGCTGACCTTCAGACAGACAACAACTGCGATAATCAACACATCTCTTTCTCCACTGTGTCAAAAACCATGCAGGTTTAAAGGCTTGACCAAGTGCTAAACATAACACTAAAAAGTAAAAGCTCTGATTTTTACTGGCTTCATTAACACACAAAAAAGATCTGTTCAAATCAGGATAACAACCCTGAAAAAACAGGTGCTCTAAGTACAAATTAGTTCATACTCAGCCACATCGCTGAGCAATGCAATTTGCAGAAGTGCTGAGCATAGCAGGACCTCTGACTTAACTATAGCTATATAGCTCAGACTTGCTTCATCAGAAAGTGAAATAAAGTATTATAAGTAACTTATATAAGGAATTTATCTCCATAAATTTATTTGTTTGCTTAACTTTCTTCTTGCACCATCAATCACTCAGATGAGCTTTCTTACTTATTTGGAAGATCTCAAAATCTAATCTCAAAACCCCACTACATGAGTGGGGTGCTTTTTTTACTTTTTTCTTCAGCTCAACTTTGTTGCCTTAACATTTTCTACTGCAGTACCAGACTTGCCATTTTCTGTACATTACCTCTGGCCAACAGGGAATATCATTAGTTAGAGCAGTCAGTTTTCCCTTTC
>NW_010535295.1:77443-78140 GCF_000687285.1 Phaethon lepturus
TGTGTCATTGCTACAGTGCTCTCAGTCTCTGTAAGCCAATGGAGTATCAGTCTTCATAACCCTTTCAAACCGAGCAAGATCTGCTCATAACACTCAAGTTATGTTAGGCAGGTAGTTTAGTGTTAATTGCAATTTCTCAGTTTTTCAAGCTGAAGAAAATTAATGTAGATATTAAGTAAAGAGGCTATGAGCTTTCACAGAGAGGAAGCCTGATGTTAGTTTGTATGATTCCAGCCTCTGAAGGGACCAGGCATTTCAAGGTGCCCATAACAGGGGATAGTGAGGATTTAGCACTGGTAAAAATTAGGTTACATTTTAGGCTGAGATTTTTGAAACTCTTGCTGTAAATACCTTCTGGGATTTGGGGGCTTCTTTACTTTTAAACAAAATAACTCAGCTTGTTAATACTTAGGAAACTCATCCTTCAAATTATTTGCTACTTACGAAATATATCATGCTTCTTTTTTAAAATAAACTCAGACATGCCCATTTACCCAGCTGAGAACAATAGACATCAATTTGGATGGAACTACTTATTTTACAGTTTTTCATGTTCTATATCTACTTTTTCCTCTAGTAAGCTCTATTCAAATGATCTGCTGGGGTTTTTTGTCATTGCATTTTTAAAGGGCTTACCTTGTCACTCATTAGAACCTTTCCAGCACAGCTGTGCCCAAGGGTTCTAACCTACATAGCA
>NW_010535295.1:78171-82301 GCF_000687285.1 Phaethon lepturus
GGGCACAGAAATCCAGCACTCATCTCATGAAAGGCAGATCAAACGGTTTGGGCCAAATCTCTAGCTGGTGTAAAATTACAGGACACCATTATTTAAAAGAAATCTCTAAAGTAGAACTCTCTTCCCAAATTGTGCATTACTCACAGCTGGGGACAGAAAAAAGAACATGTTTGGAACTTTTCTACTCCCTAAACCCGGTGCTAAAAGCACAGCATGTGCCCTATGCTAAGTCGCTATCCTAGTCCCTGAGGTGACTTATTGATTTGAGGTTACACCTCACATCATGAACTTGCACATAATCTAAGCTATCTAGCTGACCTACGTGATGTTGATGTTCCATTAACATCTGTTCCATAATTAAATTCACCTCAGAAGCAAAGTTGCAGAATTTAAAGCAGCACACAGACCGACCAGGCTTTGAAGTTCAGTCTTTGTCAGTGAAGATTATAACACTTATGCTACTTTTCACTTGTCATGACAGATTTACTGCTTATTTTCTACAACCTTTCCCAGGAACCAGCATATTCTTGTCATTTTAATGTCACAGTTTAGTTTTCAAGGGTAGCTGTTTAATGTTTTAAGTTTTGCTCGTATGAAGATGGAACAAGTAGCCAAAGTGCATATTTTGACAATCTTCTCACTGGTATCAGTTCTGCAATGAACATTAGGGAGGAAGCACAGATTAGTGGGTAGATTAGAAGCTAAGCAGAATCAAAATTCTGAAATCTGGACTGCTAAATAACCCTAGGAAACACTCAGGCTCTTCCTATACAAGCTTCTTCAGCTTTTTTGGGTTTTAGATTTAAATGGATATGGTAACATCTTATGTACCTCTGTAGAGAGTTTTCAGATCCTAATATTAATTTTTTAGTACCAGGAACTCTTCACATTGTTACTAGAGATTAGAATCATTCACCTTACCAAATCTGAAGGTGTTTAGTGGACTGGTTTGGATGAGAAGACAACATTATAAGGAGAGAGCATAACCTGAGTACTTCAGTGAAAAATATATTAAACACATGTGAAAATTAGTTGCAGCAGGACTATTGAAAGAGAACTGAACCATCTCTCACAAACGCTACTTAAATATATTGAAGTAATTATTTATGATTGAGCTTGATGGCAAGCAGATCAAGGAAACATGGCTAAAGGCATTCTGTCCAGTAACCAGAAGCCTGGATGCAAAATGCCAGCAGCCAGGTTTTGAGCCATGACCCAGTATCCCCAGGAGGTCAGAAATGAAAAAACTCAAGCTGTAAGCAAATGAGGGACATTTCTGTGTAAATGTCAGATACATTAAAGCACTTTCTAGAGTTTTAGAACTGTTAAGTTCTTCAAATACACATAACCAATGAGATTTTTCTTAAAATTCAAGCTCTAAACACTTAATGATCAGTGAACAGTTACAACTTTTCTACAAACATCTTAATTTTTCAGAGTGTTACACCAAATTAAATTATCTATATTTAAAGCTCAAGTCTTTATTGAAATGGCATATGAAACAGCACTATTTTTGTGCTGTTATCAGCTTTCCAAGTGATTGTTTAATTCTACTGGAAATGTAAGGTATCCTATTAATTGGGAATAAAACAAGGCTATGCTGAACTGAGGGGTTATGGCTACATATTTCAGTAGTGAAATCAGCAATTGACTCACACATTGATGTTCAGACACCTAACATTCAGCAAAGGATGAGAAAGCATATAGAAGGCAAACTCCTTTTGCAGAGGCAGTGTTATGGAGCAGAGTGGATTCTGAGCAAGTATTTCATAGGCACAGTTCTTCTGTGCACTTTATCATCACGCTCAATTTTCCATTGTTGCACTTTGCCTTTCATCTGGATGGATATTTTGAAGAGTTTGCTAAGGACTTTGCAAGGCCAGAGCAGAGCATGAGCATGGATCTAATTTAGTTTGTGTGGTTGGTACCAAAATTTTGAGCAAACCTTTCTTTTTGCCTTTCCAGGTTCTGTTTCTTCAAGTCCGTTTAGAATAAATAATTGATACTGTTTACATATGCCATCTGGTATGGAGCTCTGAACTACTGTCTAACTCTTGATTTGCTACAGTAAGCCTTTTTTGGACTGAAAATTCTTCCAATACAAGTTTATAGAAATTTCTACCAGCTCCAAATTTTATGTCACACACAAGAGTCATTCTAGTGCCAGGAATACTTATGCCACTATTTATATCAAATCAGAAAAAAATAGAAATAGGCACTTCCAGTGCAGGATACCTGATTTTTTTAAATCAATCAAGTAAAGCTTGATTGCAACTCATCTTAAGCTTTAAGTTCACCTAAAATTCAAAACAGTCAGGGGTAACAAATCCTCAAGCACTAAAATAAAAAATAAAAATAACTTTACATTAGGAAAAGGGAAATTGCCTCCTCCTAACACAGTTAAAATATTAATGTTTTTTCTCCAGAGATCCCCAACTCACACAGGAACTAACACAAAACTCAGACCTGGCTAATAATCATTCACCATATGGAATTTATGACAATGACTCCAATTAAGCTTTAATGTTCAAATTTCATTGATGGGAAAATGCCAGAGGAGTGGCAAATTCCAATTTTTGTTATTGGTTCTTTCTCCCAAGAGATACTTTCCTTTTCTGCTTAGCAGGTTACCCTGATAGATATCTACTTTTTGATGGCTGAGAAATGTGGGGGAAAAGAAAGTTGGAAAGAGAGAATTATTGCAGGATGCAAACACATGTTGGTCATGAAGGTTGGCAATGACAAGGTTGTGCAAAGAAGTCTAAAAGCAATTAAAAGGGACTCCAGAGACTTGATGGAGCAGGAGCACAGGTGGTGTTTTCATCAATCCCTTCAGTGGCAGGGAGGAACACTGAAGGAACAGGAAAACACACCTGCTTAACATATGGCTCAGAGGCTGGTGCCATCAGTGGAATTTGGGGCTTTTTGACCATGGGGCGGTTTACACAGCACTGCGCCTGCTGGCAGCAGATGGTGTTCAACTATCTCCAAGGGGGAAAAGGATTCTCACTTACGAGTTGGTGGACCTCATCAAGAGGGCTTTAAACTAGATTTGAAGGCGGAAGGCTGAAACCAGGCTCAGTAGAGATGAGCCTAGGGATGGCATGCAGATGTTGGGGGTGAAATCGATAGCCCAGCTCAAGTGCATCTACACCAATGTATGCAGCATGGGCAGCAAACAGGAGGAGATGGAAGGCATTGTGCAGCGGGACAGCTATGACTTAGTCGCCATCACAGAAACATGGCGGGATGTTTCTGTGGAAACATCTGGAGTGCTGCAATGGATGGCTATAAGCTCTTCAGAAGGGATAGGCATGGAAGGAGAGGTGGTGTGGTGGCTCTGTATGTTAGGGAGCATTTTCGTTGTATAGAACTCAACAATCGTGATGACCAACTCAAGTACTTATGGGTAAGGATGAGGGGGAAAGAAAACAAGGATAATATCTTGCTTGGTGTCTGTTATAGATCACTCAACCAGGATGAAGAGGCAGATGAAGCATTCTACAAGTGACTGGCAGAAGTCTCACAGTTGCTACCCTTGTTTTTGTAGGGGACTTCAATCTACTGGACATCTGCTGGAAGTATAACACAGCAGAGAGGAAACAGTCTAGGAGGTTCCTGGAGTGTGTGGAAGATAACTTCCTAACACAGCTGATAAGTGTGCCTAGCAGGGGAGGTGCCTTGCTTGACCTGCTGTTTACAAACAGAGAACTACTGCTGGGAGATGTGGTGGTCAGAGGCCATCTTGGGCTTAGGAACCATGCGGGTGCTCACAGGGCATCTGCAGGACAACCAAGGGATCAGGCCTAGCCAGCATGGGTTCATGAAAGGCAGGTCCTGCTTGACCAACCTGATCTCCTTCTATGACCAGGTGACCCACCTAGTGGATGAGGGAAAGGCTGTGGATGTTGTCAACCTGGACTTTAGTAAAGCCTTTGACACTGTGTCCCACAGCATTCTCCTGGAGAAGCTGGCGGCTCATGGCTTAAACGGGTCTACTCTTTGCTGGGTAAAGAACCGACTGGACAGCTGAGTTCATAGAGTCATGGTGAATGCCGTTAAATCCAGCTGGTGGCCAGTCACAAGCAGTGTTCCCAAAGGCTCAGTTCTGGGGCAGGTCTTGTTCAATA
>NW_010535296.1:0-272 GCF_000687285.1 Phaethon lepturus
GCCGCGACCCCCACGCCCCTCACACGCGATTCCTGCAGCCTGCCGGCCGCCTTGGGAGAGCCGCCGGCCTCCAGCGCAGTTACAGGGGAAGGCGGCCTCCCGCGCTGGGTTCGAAGGAACCCGAAGTGTGCGGCAGAAGCAGCCGTTGAACGTTTCCTACGGCCGAACACAACGGCAAATCCAAAAGTAGCGTTAAGATGGTCTTCTCTTCCCTCCCGAGCCAGGCGAGCCCCGCGCAGCGGCAGGCCCGGGCTTTACCCGCGGCCCCCGGC
>NW_010535296.1:303-14885 GCF_000687285.1 Phaethon lepturus
ACGGCTTGCCAGCAGCGTGATTCATCCGGCTGGAAAGGCCGGAACTCCGTCTGGAAAGGCTATTCTCTAAGGCAACCCATTTCATTTAAGTCGACTCACCTGTTCTAGAGTACCGGCAAACCCCACCACTCTCCCTGCAACTGGAAAGTAACCGGGCAACAGGAAGGGAACCCTCTGGCAGCAAAAAGGTCACGTCAGAAAATTTGGCGCCGTGCTATTCTTCTTCAGGGTTTAAAGACCACTGCCTCAGCTGAACTCAAGTCCTTCCCCCCATGGCCACATCTCACGTGCCAGAGGTCGGAAGGAGGAGTCCTTTGCTAGTGAAGAATCTCCGTACGCTACTAACTGGGCTGTCCTGCAGGTCCTAATAACAGCTCTGACCCGTGCTACGGCAGTGGAGCGAGTTTGCGGGGATGGGACTGAAAGAAATTACTTCTAGGAGGCCAAGCGACGTTTCTGCTATTCTGTACCCTCCACGCATTTCAGTTTGCCCCTCCTGGCTCACCCCAAAAAAGATAACCGAAATGTAATATAAGCACGTCTTAGTATTTAAAGCTGGTAAAGCAAAACCTTTAGTCCATGGAAAACACATAATAGTCCTTCAACATATATACCGGACTCTGGTTTAAATGCAAATCAGTATCTAGAGGATATCAATTCTCTACCTCCTACTTGTTCTGCTTCCTCCAGCCACTTGGACAGTATCGATTTCAGTTTGCACGCGTTCTTGAAGCTCAGCTGCAAGTTTTCAAACCGGCAAATAGTAGTTTGGCTGAATTCAGAGCCGTGCACAGCAGCCAGTGCTTCTCCAACGTTGGTTTGTGTATAGCCTGTCAAAAGCAAAGGGGAAAAAAGTCACTTTGGGGCTTTCTAGGAAGGGTTACTTTCCTTGAGACGCTTAGTCCTGACTGCTGACTCTTATGAAAAGCGTGTGCCTGCAGCGTCTTCAGGATGGGCTTTCTGCAGAGGTGTCTCTGGCTGACTCCGAGCTCACCTCAGAGACACCTCCCCTCTCCTGCTGGTTTCAGTGGAGTTTTACACTCACGTAGAGTTTGAGAAGGATCCAGACACCCCACGTCTTTCTTTCGATAGATGGTGCGATGGCAATAAGCTAATCCCTGGCGGCACCGCTGGTCTCCTGTTATTTGCTGTGACAACCAAGTTGAAGCAATCAGAGAAATGCTGCAGTTTCCACACAGACGCTGACTTTGTAACGGCAGCTCCCCGTTCAGTGCTGTGAACGTCCATCAATCAGACACGCTCAGGGGTCTGGCTTGTCATCCTCCCTTTCTGCCTCTGCACCAGAATGGGCAGCATCTCCTTAGACGCTGAATGCCTCCCCGGGCAGCCTTTTACCTCCGTTCTGATTGCACTAACTCTGCTGTGTCTCAGACCCACAGTCCATATCAATTCTGTCTTCCTCTGTAAAGCTCGACCTCAGATGAGGTTTCCTGTGCAAATTGCATTTTTCCCATCAGACCATTAAGCACAGTCTTACAGGTTCTGTGCCATTTGCTTGCATCAGAGGAAGTTTTGTTCCCTTACAAATTCGGGAGAAGATGTAGTAATAATTACAGTGGTTAATAGCTTGGGGCCTAGCAAACCTTTCCATTGCTGTGGCTGACATTAAATACATGATATACAGCAAAACTAACCAAATTGCAAATGGTATTTTAAGCCCTAAATGTTTGTTTCGGTTCTTATTTTTATACTGCAAATGGAACACGCTAACTTTTTAGCTGTTAAGATAATGCACCTGTAATAACCTTATAATTTTTTACATTTATAAAGCTAGATTTTTGTAGGATGCCCTGTTTTGTAATGATACAATGTAATGTTATAAGTGATAATGTAAAAATTGCAACTCTTCATTCAGAGTACCCAATGTTCATAAGTGGGATGAATCTTCAGCACCAGATTTTATTTTTTTATCTAGTACAGTTCAAACAAGGATAAGACAGGCTCTTACTTTGCAATGTACCCCAATTCTTCTGTGGAAAGGAGAAATTCCCTACAGGTGAGAAAGACAGGGCTCAGTCCACATTTGTCCTCAGCTAGGGTTGCCCAGTGAAGGAAAAGCAGGTCACAAGAGACCCTCCAATGCAATCTACCTCGCATCAGCCCCAGGGGTTATCAGATAGCAGCAAAGATACCAGTTGCTGCTGTATCTGTGTCTTGGCACAAGAAAACAAAACAGGAAGAGAAGCTTCCCACTGGTATGAAAGATTTGCCATGGGTGTCACCCATCTTGTATAGTAAAATTACATTGCACCATCTTGTGAGATGAGCACTTCATGGGGAAGAGGCGAGAGCATGTGCTGCTCTAAGTTGCAGAAAATTTGGTGCTGTGCAGAATAACACACCTGCTGCTGAGGGTAATTTAATGAACAACAATCCTCTGCACTTAAGACAAATAATTTAAGAGCAGGAAAGTTTAAAGTCACTTTCTGCGTACTAAGTTTCAAAAAGCTGAAGTTCATTAATTCTGTGCAAGTCTTCCAGCAATGGAGAAAGTTTGGCAGTGCAAGGCAGGATTAAAGTTATGATTAGACAACTGCAGCGGCTAGACTGTAAAAAATTTGGAAATAATGTGGCTTCCATTGACATAAAGCATATACCCAGCTTAATTCTCCGCAGCTTGAATTCATTAGCAAATTTCTCCAGTTCCCTGATTTCAGGGGAGTCCATGTCGATGGGCTCTTCGACAGACTTGCTTTTTCTGCGGAACTCCTGCTTGAAGTCTGCGGCGGCGGGATCATCTGCGAGGAGGGACTGGTGCATGGGCGTGAAGCCGTGGCCCAGGGCGCAGGAGCTGGCACTCAGGGCGTGCTCCGGGAATTTATAAAGGCAAGGGGTCAGGCCACCTGAGCAATACCAAAAAGAAAATGCAGAGCAGTTATTCTTTACTGCTACATGATAAACGCACACCTTCATCATCTCATAATCCATGTCTGTAATATCTATTACATAACATATGCAAAAGTATCCAAGAGTGGGGGTCTCCTAGGAGATAGGAGTCTCTCTCTTGTACCCATACCTGAAAACAAACCAACGTCCACTTTCACAGGTCATAGCCATCCTATTTCATAGCAAACTGTAATGCACTTAAATAAAATGGTAAACGGCTTAAACTTAAACAAATAACAATCCGAGGCCTCAGCTGGAATTAAGTGACACAACAAGACTGATGGATCTATGTTATTTTGAGCCACCTAAAATGTGCCAGCCTCTATTTTCTGGTACAGAGAATATTTCCATGTAAATACCATTATTTAGTTTTTGTATAAAATCAGTTTGAGGGAAGTACACAGGTAAGAGCTCAAAGAGAAACAAACAAAAAAACCCAACAACAACCCAGAACACATTCAGTATCACCGTTCTGGCTTAAAAAGAAATTGCTCGAGGAGAAAACAAAGCTGCCTCATGCTACCATTTGTTCACATATATCGGACTTAACACAGAGATTCAGTTACAAGTGAAGGCCATTTTTTCACTGGATATTGTACATAGAGCTAAAGAGTCTCTGACCTGAAGGGGAGAAAAAGATCATTGGAGAAATATTGATACTCTTCAGTGTATTTGGAATAGCCAGTAAATTCCAGATTCTTAGGACATGCTTCCCAATTTTCTAAATTACAGAACATTTTGTAGCAGAACTCAGAACTTCATTAACCTCCCACCCCTTTCTCCATTTACTTTTCTAGTCTTCACTGCCCCGATTGTTCTCACCAGCATTGGAGGTTCTAACCCCATAGGAATATTTTATATGCTTCACACAGCATAACCACACAAGAAAGATTTTCTCAGAGAGTAAAGAAAAAGTCTGAAAAAGAGAAGGACTTGCTTTGCAAGGTGCTGACACCATTTACCACATTGGGATGCGGCATGCTGCACGTCTGTAAGATGCGACTCTGGGAGAGACTTGCTGATAGCATCTCTGGAGTCGCAGGCTTGATGCCTAAAAAAAAAGTAAGGGTAAAAAAAGAAAGGAGAAAAAAATGAAGACGTATTTATTTTGGAATACAACAGAATTCACTTCTGAGCAATACTTTTTTGTTTCACACCTATTATCTTTTCCCAGGGACCTGAACAATGCCAGGAAAGTTTGCAACAGACACATAAATATACAATGAAATGAGAGCATTTGGACATTTGCACACCATGAAGGAAGTCTTCTCTCTGTCCCTAAGAAGTACCTACGCAGATGTATTTATCTCTGCTGACTTACTCTAATATTTCCTTCATTCTTAGATTAAATAAAATGCTGGGTTTATTTTTGGATTAGTTCTGAGACATGATTATTTCCTGGGAGTTGTGTAAATTTGGTTCATGACATTATCTCATTGACTTCTAACACTTCCTCTTCCCTGTCCTGAGACATGGAAAACTGAGCAGGATGCTAGCATACATTCACGAGTGTAAAAATCCACAATCACCTCTATCATCCACCTGCTGAATCCAGCTATCCTTCCATTATACCACCCTTTTATTGTGTAGCTCCAGTCAGGGCTCCGTCACCCCAGGAACTGGTAATACACAGGTATATCGGGTACGTCACTCCTGGTCCCTCAAAAAGTGGTGATCACCAGGGGAAGTGGACATAGGTAAGCAAAAAGAGCAACACTGTCCCAGTCTTGCAGAGACATATAAGATAAAGAGTGATTCCCTGAGACATGCAGAGGTTTGGGGAAACTCTGGGCACTGACCCCTAATTTCCTAGCCCCTTTTCTAGTGCATTAACCCCAGTCCTGTCTTCTTTAAGCAACTGTCTTGAATCAGCCCCTCTAAAGGACAACTGACCAAAATCAATGTGCTGATAGCTCACCTAGTTGAGGGTATGTCCCTTACCTGCCATCACCCCATAGGCAGACGGTTGATTTCCATAATGACAGGAAGGCACAGAGTAATGCAGGCCTGCCGAAGTGTTTCCCAAAGTCGTCATGGCAAAGCAGATATGGGAACATATAGGAGTTTGGATCAAAGACAAAACAGACAGGACTGGTAAGAAAATGTGCGAGGACTCAAGACACAGTCTATAAATTCGGAGGCAGACAGTATCCTTGTATGTAGTTTTTGTATGCATTCTGTGAGCATTTAACTCTGGGCCATAACCATCAGTTTTTTCTATGCATTCCGTGAGCATTTAACTCTGGGCCATAACCATCAGGTCAACACTGCCGAGACACCCCCTGAGCCAAGACCAGAAATTGTCATGCTGTGGCCTCGATGCATTGTTTTTAGTATAATCCATGGGCTTAACCCAGATTACATGTACTGCTGAGCAAGGGAAGCATCGAACTCTTCAGGATGAGACCGGTTCCTCTCCCCACCCAACTTCCACACACCGTTTCATTTAATCTTACATAAAAAATTGTTCTGTGTTCTCAGAAAATTGATGGGCTTCACTGTCATGCAAACCCCACAGTGAACACAGGCATCAAGGAAAGCAATATTTTATGCATGCCTAAGACCTGGATTTCCAAAAGCAGCAGTTTGACATTTGTTTTGGAGCATCCAAAAGTCACATTTTCGTAAGTGCCAAGCCACCAAAAAGGTTTCGGAGTGCTTTGGCAGGGTGGTAGGGAAACATAATGATAGACTCTGGGCTCTTCTAAAGAGATAGGCCTAAATCAACATTTTCCATCAGCTGTTGCTGCTGAATGTTTGTGCAACAAATGCACAATTAATTTATCTCTAGTATTTTCACAGGGGGGTTTCGGGTCTGTGCTCAGTAATAACCGGTGCCTGAAGAATCAGGCAATTTTTTGCTGAATGCAAAATGAGAGGTATGGCTGTTTCTCATGCATAATTAGACACAGAAATGCATATACTGTCCCCTTGAACAACTGCTATCAAGTATAATATTAAAAATTCACATTCGTGAACACTCAGATATGGAAAACTGCACTTTAGAGCACATATTCCAGTTGTTCAAAGCAATATAACTAATTAGGGACTAGAATCTCTGTTTTTTACAACTGTAATCATAACAGTAAAGTGTTGTGTTTAGATACATTTATACAGATATAAAAATCTACTAAAACAGGCATGCTTAGACTAGTATAAATGCACGCAAAATAAAGATTGCATTGATAATACGAATGCATTTAGAACGATGCAACTTTTCTGTTGAGATAAGGTCTAAATGTTTACTGGTGGTTTTTTTATATTATTTCATAGTCCATAGATTATAATTTTCATGCATGAAAACAGCATTTTCAACTTGCGAATAGGATTTAAAATTAAATAGTGAGGATGATGCTATTTAAATAATAAAAATTTAGGTGTTGAGGACACTGCAGAACATCAACTGAATGACATGGTACAGTATTGGAACAGAAGTATATTTACCTCTATTTTGTAACACAGAATTGTTACACACATTTTTTAAAAAATTGACATTTACTGTAAGTTGTTATTCAAAATTCTTTCATGTCTACTTTGTGCGCAAATTGTCCTTAGATACTTTCACCAGAATGGCAAATTTCAGCAGAATGTTTATTACAATTTCTGAATCTATATATGGCATTTGTAAACCTTTACTCATTACAGCCAGCACCCTCTGTCACTGCTTCCATTCTCACGGGTCACCTGCTGGATGTGATCCTGCAAACAAAGTTCCCACTCACTACAGTGGTATTTGTCCTTGGGCGGCAACTGCAAAATACTAAATCTTAAGTTGGTGAGAAATGCTCTTGGATGGCTGTCACCATATACTTTTTATTTCGAATCAGATGAATCTAGAAAATACTACTATGATACAGATACGTAAATTTGGCCTCATACAAAATTTAAAATCTCCTATTCCTTACTACCACTGCTAACCAACAGCCATATTAAGATATTTTGAGCCTCTTGCTTAACGTATAAGTTCCTGTTATCTATCATCAATGCTCAGTTTTTATTATTTACATGCTTTTCTTCTTATTAAAATGTTTTACTACCAAAGCATTTCAGGAGAAGGCTAGTTTCTTGTTAAGACTCTGAATAAAATTCTTACCTTAGTGCAATTTCAATTAAGTCAAAATTTCCTTTTTCTGTTCCTGCAAGTTTTGCACCAACAATTCCTGTATTCCAGAATCTCACTTCTGCAGGTTTAAGAGTGCAAGAAAATTCTCTTCCTTCCTCTATGTCTCTCTCAGATAGTTCAATGATTACACAGTCTTAGTTTTTAAATGCAATTAATTGGATTATATACACAAACACACAAAATTAAAAAATATTGATGAGGCTTCTGCCACCAGTTTTGAACATCACACTTAAATGTTAGTCTTGATTCAGTACGCAATATGCTTTGTAAAGCAATATTTTTCCTTCTTGAAAGCTTCCCCAAAGCTTTAGACCTAACCTGTTTTAAATATGTTTCCTGTTTAAAAAACTTACTTTGTTTTAAATTTAAGAATAAAAAACCTTGCAATTAATTTACATGACACTTGTATTTGAAGACTACATAGTCAATAACAACAGTGACAGCGTGTGAGCCTGTTCTAAGTTAATGCATTGGTAGCATACTTGAGCTTAATCTTGTAACAAACTTAGATAAAGCTACAAATTTAACTAAAATACAAATGTGTGGGGTTTTCCTGGTTTACTCATCATGCAGAGTTTTGTGAAAATGCTTCTACTTTAGTGAAGTCCCAATCACACGTAGCATTGATACCAAACACTTTAAATATTGCAGAACCTGATGAACACGCATCATCCAAAAGCATTACAAATGAGAGTTACTGAGAGCAAGATTATTTTTTAAAAGTACCTGTAGACACAACATTGGTGGCATGGTTAGAAACCGGCAGGCACTCTGCGGCGCTGTGATGCATTATCAGAGGCAGAGAGGGAGAAGAGTCAGAATTCAAGGGTACAAAGGTGTCAGATGAAGCAAACGCTTGGCAAGTCATACCCTCCAGCAGGCAAAAGAGCCACTTGCCCGTTTTCTAACAGAACAGATCCTGCGCAATTAACGGCAGCTCAAACTCTATTCCAGGGTTTTTACCTGCATATACATATACAGGAGGGCTCCAGAGCACAGGGAGGTCGTGTGCAGGTATTTATACCACTAGGAAATCCCTTTATCCATTTTAATGTTTTTTTTTTTCCCAGCAATATTGCTCTACTGCTACAGAGCCTCCTTCCTTCCCACACAAACACAATATGTGTCCAATTAATGGCGGGGGAAGAAGAGGGAAACCAGAGACATGATTTGACAGATATTTTCAATTAGGTCTTTTGTGAAGAACAATGACCAGAAAAAAAAATAATGTAAAAGTATCGTCTCCAAAGTCGGTAGCAATGAGACAGGTACGTCTAATACTAAGTAGGTTTCCACAGTTAACACCTGCCCCCCAAATCTCATCCGGGCAATTGTCTGGAAGGCTGAGAGCTCAATCGAAAGTCTGCACAAGTCAAGAACCTATAGCAAAATAATCTAAATTAACCTAATTCCCAGCACTTGCACAATGATCATTTGTCTTAACGTACTAGTATAAATCAGAGATGTGTAATACAGAGCAGCTGTATCCAGGAGAAAGTTTCTGAACAGATTAATGTTTATCTAAGATGAACTCTTGAAAGAGCCTCTAGTGTCACATAAAACTAATTCACAGTTCCTATTATTAATTTATACTACCGCAGCATCTACTGTCTCATCCAGAAGGTCCTGGTCTTTATTGTGCTACACACTAAGCAAAAGCAGAATCTTTTCTCAAAGAATTTACTAGGCTGGTTTTTGGCACGAGATTGGAATTACTTGGGAGCATTAAAGAACATAAAGTCATTTTTAGGCTACCCTAAAAATGACTAAAATTACTGCAATACACCACAGTCACATATTCTATGTATATGACATAAATTTTAAAGGAAAAAATTACACAGATGGTCTGTTTAATTTATTTTTACTTTTTTGGAGGTAAAATGCATTGATGTGGAGGGGGATTTTTGTGGTCTGGTTTTTGGTTGGTTTTGGGGTGATGGGGTTTTTTTGGTGTTTTGTGACCAAAGATGGCCCGGTCAGACTTTTTATTTTATGTAAACATGAAGAATTTCTGTGTGTTTGGTATTCCAAACTGGTTCAAATGACTGGATTATGATTTTAATGGCATATGTGATACAGGAGCAATCATATGTATTATTGTGTCATTTTTCACGGATTATTGCAGAAAAGTGGTACTGCATAGAGCCATTCTGTAGAATTCTTGATATTATCTTTAAATGGGTTTTGAGGATGGCTGCATCTGAGGTTGTTGAGGAATTTCAGAAGTACTGCATATGGCAAATTGCACATGTGCTCTTAACAGTGGTGAGGCTCTATGTTCATTGACTACTATCCATATACACACTTCCATTTTGCAAAATATACAAAAACTTTAAAATAATCCTTGCAATATTATGCATGATTCTGTCATCAAATGAACTACCACCTACTTTGGGCTTGGTCTGATACATATTAAAGTCTGTGGACTCAAAAGTACACTGACTAAGGAATGAGAACTGAGTCTCAAGCTAGTATTTCATTCAGCTGAGGGTTTATTTGGAACCCATACAATTCTCAGATCAGAGCATGGCACTGAAGGAAACTAGGACAGAAGTCAACAACGATGACAGTGCCTTATAACACCTTGCAGACTATAAACAGTTCTCAAATGGTAAATCCTTCTTATGACACAAAATATTTTGTTAGTTCCAATGGCAGATGTGCAGCACACTTGGCCAGAGTGTTATACCTAATAGAAAGTGCATAAACTGTTACTCGGTTGAGTGGAAATTCGACAATTATTTTAAGCATTTTCACCTCTGGTGACCCTTCCTCCCTCAGCAAGGAGCATGATACATCCACAGAGGTCTTCAGTCCACCTATTTACTGAGGCCTTGAAGCCATGGGAGGAAAAGAAACACTAAGGATAACTTTACAGCCTTGTCCTTGACAATTCTTTTTTCTCAAATCCCAACACGTAATATTTCTACTGCAAACTCATAGCTAGATGCAAAGATGTTGTAGCCCATTCCCAAGTGCAAGATGGAGCTCACTTCCAGATTTCCATTTCTTCCTGAGCTCAGGAGCCTTACCAAACGTTGCCCAGGTGCTCAAAACTAAACAGGTCATTACAGGATGTTGTAGTAGGATCATGCAGGGCGCTCATCTGCAAAAGCTGGGACTGAGAAACGCTGGGAAAGTACATGCAGCCAGCAATCATGAGGCATTGAACTTTTCCTCAGAGTACAGTAAAAAGCATTCTGTGACATCATCTCGAAGGAGTTTTTCATGCCACTACTACTTAGCGTTGTGTTTCATACTGCTGAATGACTTGGATTTTTAAATTTTTTTGCCTACTTCTCACTACAGGTAACCACTTCACTATTCTTTTTTTGTTTGTTTTGACTATGACTGAGTTTGTAGTTGCATTTGGTTTAAAATAGAGTTATTTGGCTGCATTTTTGAGGATCCTGAATAGCTAAACCCTGTTGACCAATACTAGGTATTTGACAAATTTCACATTCATCAGATAGAATAATGGAGCTCATTTCTAAAGAGAACACCACCTCTTCTAAAACTTCGTTACCACCCTCCGTGGGATAATTGTGCTAATCTGTTACTACTTCTGTTCTGCCAAGAGTCCCTTGGTGGTGAAGCTTTGACATGCCAGCCGCACTCAGCTATTTGGCTGGGCTTCAGACTGTGTCTTACCCAACATTACCCTATGACTCTGTAGATAATAATTTCATGGTAAAATTTAAACTCTGCCTCACAAGGATTTTGTCAACATTTTCTCTTCTTATCTCAGCTCCTATCTAGATCTGCAGTAACAGATACTCTTCTGCTTGTTTAGGGAGGTTCTGGGGCCACATGGACCTGAAAAGCACCTTCTTACTGCCACGTTGACATCTCAAGAACCTGTGCCAGAGTCCAAGGACACTCCATTCTGGCCATGAGAACATGCTAAGCATAATCATCCAAAAAGGATGATACAGTGCTCCTCTGCTGTGTCAAGAAGCAATAAGACTTTGGGACTGAAGAAGTCAGGTTGAACTAACAGCAGTTTCTCTTTTCTGACTACACTCGGAGAAGATCCAAGTTGTTCCAGGCTGCTAGACCACAAATGGGAGACCTGGAGTGATGGGGTTTTTTTGGGTTGGTTGGGTTTTTTAAACCTTAATCTTACAGGACTGTAAAGGCTACCCAAAGTCCTTTTTTCCTCCTCAGAGATTAACAGGATGTGCCAGCTTATCTACAGCCTTAGAGCAGAAATACTCCCCCTTATTTCATTATATGACCCATATCTACCCTCCCTCCCAACTGCAGTCTTTGGCCAGATCTTAAAAAGAAAGGCAGGACTGTCCTAATTACGTACTAATAAATCCCAGTCACTATCTGAATCTCATCACTCAGCACCCCAAGTATGGACAGCTTATGGAAACCAAATGGATGTGTCCTTTTCTTGTGAGACAGTACCTTACGAATGAGAAAGGCTTCACTGGACATACTTAAGTGGAACAAGACATATACATGGAAGTTGTTATCACTCAGAGATCCCTCTCTTCCTTTATTTCTGATTTGTCTTTTAATAGTTAGAAATGAAAGAGTAACAGTTCAGCTGAGGGTTTCTGCCAGCAATTTCAGATCTGCTTTCATCAACTGAAAGACATCATCTCTTCCCTAAAAAAAAAGTGCTCTCAAAAATTCAGTGGGGATTTTCTGCCCTGAGACACAGACCCCTTTCTCCACTTGGATAGTGATGTGATTGATGTGATGATACATGTCACAGTAAAGCCCATTTGTGCGCTCCTGAATCCTCAATTGAAACTGGCCTTTCAAGTGGCTATTACTTCTATAAGGAGTACTAGGGAAAATTAAGATTTTTAATGACTGAGTCCCTTTTTACACTGTCCATTATGGGATAATGCTGAGCTCGCTTTAATTTCTTCCCTTAAGTTATCTCCAATTTTTACTTCATTCTAGGAGACTGATTCTTTTCCCCCTAAAACTGTTCTGCTGAATCCCAAAATACTGAAGAGAGACTTCAAAAAACCTTAGAGGTTTTGTTTAGACAGAAATAAGCTATTTGTTTTCATGGCAGAAAGATCCCTTCACGTGGTTTTCTCAGCTCAGAGGTAGCCTCTCATGGCAGGGTCTCAGGACTGGCCGTGAGACAGCTGGGGAAAGCACCATCACTTTGCACACAAGAGCGTAGCATCTCTGTTCCCCAGAGGTGATCACATGCTGATTGACAACATGGATTTTCATCCTCCCCTTTGCCAAGCACTGCTTAATTGCAAAGGAAACCAGGCACAATGCAGGTCTTGGCAGCATCATTCATTTATTCCTTTTCCTGGGTCTCCAAGGCCGCCTGCTAGAGAAGCTGCAAATATAAGACTTGCTGATATAAAGAGCTTGTAGAGATGGAAGTCTCTACAAGCATAATCACTATGAAACTCCTAAGGATGAAACATATCCCACTTGAATAATCACCCACATGTACATTTGCACTCTGAAAATATATATACACACACATATTTATCCCTATGTCCCAATAATGCATCTCAGAGAACTTCTGATTCCTTGGGCAATAACTTCACGTTTGCCTTTACTGCACATGGGGTAGGGGTTCTTTAACTCTATTTCTGATACTACTACAATTTGCATCCTGTCACCCCTGTACGTTTTTGCACAACGTACTTGTATGTAAAAATTCATCTGTCACATACTCCATTTTTATGCAGAATACCTAACTTCCCAGGTTTTAATTCCATAATGTCATGGTTAGTTTTTACCAAGTTGGGTAAAAACTATAAAATAAATAGAAAGGAAATGGAAAACTATCTTCTGACTTGTTTCTATTTTGCCAGCAACAGTCTTTTGCAAATACACAATAAAAAACAGGTTGAGCATCCTTCAGCTGCATTCCAGATTTCCAAAGAGTCCCAGCTCTGCTGGGGCTTTCAGTTGTATCATTCCTCTGTGTAGGGTATTTTCTTAATTCATGGTACTCCCGGCACACTCCGCGCTGCTCAGCAATCACGCAAAGCTGGGGAGTCTGTCGTAACTGTTCCGCGAGAAGCATCCAAGCTCTGCCTGCTCAATGCTGTGTAACAAGAGCATCTGCAAAACATCGCGGAGGCCATTTAACGTGTGCACGCAGACTGTAAAAGATCCTTATTGGAACAGCAAGTGCACAGTTCCTCCTCTCCCCATGTCAACACGGTTGGGCCTCCGCTCTCAGGCACAAATGCTCTGTCGTTGCTGCACAGGCTACATTGGAAATGGTCTGTGGAGCCCACAGCAATGGTGAGGGTAACTCCTTAAATACAGATGCTTGGGCTGCTCCTCAGTATCCCAAGCACAGTTTATTTTTCAAGGATTTGTCTTCACAGAGCAAGTGGTCCCAACAGTAGGTGGTATCGATAGGAGCTGGAAGTACTGAGCATCACAAAAAGGCAAGGCTGAGAGGCATTTCAGCACATCTCGGAACCTAAGCATTAAATATGCCGGTATTATCAACCAAAATGAGTGACCTGGATGGAAATAAGCACTAGTGATAGAGCTGCAGATGCTGTGTCGTTATTGGAACATTTTAATATTTTTCAGTAGTTCACAACTGCTCTAAAGATCTGCATGTTTACACAATTCTTCTCCTTATTTTTACTATCCAGAAAGATCTTTAACTGAAATTACTACACTCATATTACTGAAGTACTAAAAAGACAGAGGGATATCATAGATTTATGGTTTATTGCCCACACTGTAAATAAAAAAAAAAAAAGACATCTCTAAGCACATTATACTGTGCACAGGAAACAAAATTCTTCTTTCTTAGGTAAGACATAAATTGACTAACTGTCAGTGTATGCCATGGATAGTTTCACCTACAAACGATGGGGAGGGAGGGTGGATTAAACATTTTCAAGGAAGACACTTTCCCAGGGACCAGCACAATGCAATTCACTTTTAAAAACCTATAGAAGGCTTATCCGGTCTTGCTGCCAAAGTCTGGTTTGCTGGAGTCTGAGTAAAACACATGTGTAATTGCATTAGAGCAAACAATAGCCTTAAAGCCTGATTTAGACCAAGTGGGACAACTTGATAAAGACCAAAAGGAACGTAAGATTATTTGTTTCTCTGAACCACCTGTCCTTAACTTTAGATCATCTCTGCAGAGCCCCTGAACGTACCGCACAGACGTGATCTGTTACCTGCAGGGAAAGGCGGTGTTCCCACGGCTCTCAAAGAACAACCCGAGCCTTGTTGTCATCAGCTCCCCGTACAGGGAGCATCAAAAACGATGTTTAAAGTTATAGGTAAGAGCTACAAACTTAAATAACACAGATGTACAAGTTCCACTGGTTTGCTTCATGTGCCCAGTCAGACTGGTGTTTCTCAAAACGTCACACCTTGCCCATACACTGCTAGAGAGATCCTGACACTTCTCAGCAGTGGTCCAAGCTCATTCCAGTGTAACTCCAGTGAAAAGCAGTGTTAGGATTGGGCTGCAAACAGTTATGACTGGGCTCAGCCAGCAGACCTACACCAGACATGAATTTAGCCAAGCACTAATAAATAATTTATTTATTATTAATATTATTAATAAATA
>NW_010535297.1:0-337 GCF_000687285.1 Phaethon lepturus
AAGATCACCAAGTCCAACCTTTACCTTAAAAATGCAAAATCTACCACTAAGCCATGTCCCTAAGCACCACATCTGCACGTCTTTTAAATACCTCCAGGGATGGTGACTCCACCACTTCCCTGGGCAGTCTGTTCCAATGCTTGGCAACCCTTTTGGTGAAGAAATTTTTCCTTATATCCAATCTAAACCTGCCCTGGCACAACTTGAGGCCATTTCCTCTTGTCCTATTGCTTGCTACCTGGGAGAAGATACCAACACCCACCTCACCGCAGCCTCCTTTCAGGTAGTTGTAGAGAGCGATAAGGTCTCCCCTCAGCCTCCTCTTCTCCAGACTAAA
>NW_010535297.1:490-17219 GCF_000687285.1 Phaethon lepturus
GTCAAATCATTCCCCTGCCCCTGCGGGCCACACTATTCCTGATAGTGAATGGGCACATGGCCACCTGGGCACGCAGCTGACATATTCAGCCAGCTGTCAACCAGCACCCCCAGGTCCTTTTCCGCTGAGCAGCTCTCCAGCCACTCCTCCCCAAGCCTGTAGCGTTGCATGGGGTTGTTGTGACCCAAGTGCAGGACCTGGCATGTGGCCTTATTAAACCTTACACAGTTGACCGCCGCTCATTGATCCAGCCTGTCCAGATCCCTCTCCAGAGCCTTCCTGCCCTCCAGCATTTCAACACTCCCACCCAACTTGGTGTCATCTGCAAACTTACTGAGGGTGCACTCAATCCCCTTGTCCAGATCATTGATAAAGTTACTAAACAAGACTGGCCTCAAAACTGAGCCCTGGGGAACACCACTTGTGACCAGCCACCAACCAGACTGAACTCTGTTCACCACAACTCTTTAGTCCCTGCCATCCAGCCAGTTTTTTACTCAGCGAAGAATACACCTGACCAAGCCATGAGCAGCCAGTTTCTCCAGCAGAGTGCTATGGGAAACGCTGTCAAAGGCTTAACTAATGTCCAGATAGACAACATCCACAGCCTTTCCCTCATCCTCTAAGTGGGTCACCTAGTCATAGAAGGAGATCAGGTTGGTCAAGCAGGACCCACCTTCCATTAACCCATCCTCCTTAGAATAATAGAACAGTTTGGGTTGGACGGAACCTTTAAAGATCTAGTCCAAGTATCCTGCAATGAGCAGGGACATCTTCAACTAGATCAGGTTGCTCAGAGCCTAGTCCAACCCGATGTTTTTTCTCATTTTCTTTTACAACAGTAGCCAGATTAAGTTCTACTTTGGCTTTAGTGCTTCTCACTTTCTCCCTGCATAACCTCACAACATCCATGTAGTCCTCCTGAGTTGCCTGCCCCTTCTTCCAAATGTCACAAACTCTCCTTTTTTTCTTGAGTTCCAGCCAAAGCTCTCTGTTCAAGCTGGTCTTCTTCCCTGCCAGCTTGTCTTTTGGCACATGGGGACGGCCTGCTCCTGTGCCTTTAAGATTTCCTTCTTGAAGAATATCCAGGCTTTCTGGACCCCTTTACCCATCAAGGACTGCCTTCCAAGGGACTCTGTTAACCAGGCTCCTAAACAGGTCAAAGTCTGCCCTCTGGAAGTCCAAGGTAGCAGCTCTGCTGATTCCCCTCCTTACTTCTCCAAGACTCAAAAACGCTATCATTTCATGATCGCTATGCCCAAGATGGCCTCCAACCATCACGTCACCAACAAGTCCTTTGTTTGCAAACAACAGGCCCAACAGGGCACCTTCTCTAGTTGGCTCACTCACCAGCTGTGTCAGGAAGGCACTTCCACACACTCCAGGAACCTCCTAGACTTTTTTCTCTCTGTTTTATTGTATTTCTAAAAGGCATCTGGTAAGTTGGAGTCCTCCATGAGAACAAGGGTTAGCGATTGTGAGATTTTGCCCAGCTGTTTATAGAATATTCTGTTTACCTCTTCATCCTGGTTGGGTGGTCTATAACAAATTCCCACCATGATATCTATCTTATTGGCCTTCCCCCTGATTCTCACCCATAAACACCCAACGCTGTTGTCATCATCAGTAAGCTCTAGACAACCAAAGCACTTCCTAACATACACGGTTACCCCACCGCCTCTCCTTTCTTGCCTATCCCCTCTGAAGAGCTTATAGCCATCTGTTGCAGCACTCCAGTTTTGTGAGTCATCCCGCCATGTTTCCATGATGACACCTGTATCATAGATTTCCCACTGCACAATGGCTTCCAGCTCCTCCTGTTTGTTGCCCATGCTGTGTGCATTGGTGTAGATGCACTTGAGCTGAGTTATTGATCTCGCCACATTTTTTTGGGGAAAAGTCCTAATTTCTACATGGCCATTCTCAGGTGCTTCTGTGGTTTCTAACACATCAATAACCCTTGCATCTTTGCTGCTGCATGAATCTCTATCCCCTGCCTCCACTGAGATGGCAGACCAAAGGACCTCACTAGCACACTGTCCCTCAAACATTGGTGTGTTGCTTATCTCTGGTGAACCTGATTTTATCCCTTTCCCCCTTCAAATCTAGTTTAAATCTTTTTCGATGAACCCTTTTAACTCCTTTTCCTGCTTCGAAATAGGTGTACCCCGCCTGTCACCAGCAGGCCTGTTGTCATGTAAACCGACACATGATCAATAAACCCCAAACTCTGCCAGTGACACCAGGCTCCGAGCCAGTTGCTTATCTCTGGTGAACCTGATTTTATCCCTTTCCCCCTTCAAATCTAGTTTAAATCTTTTTCGATGAACCCTTTTAACTCCTTTTCCTGCTTCGAAATAGGTGTACCCCGCCTGTCACCAGCAGGCCTGTTGTCATGTAAACCGACACATGATCAATAAACCCCAAACTCTGCCAGTGACACCAGGCTCCGAGCCAGGTATTGATCTGCTGGATCTTCCTGTTTCTTCCCTCATCATTCCCTGCAACTGGAAGGATAGAGAAGAACACTACTCTCTAGATAGAGAAGAATACTTGTGCTCCTGATCCCTTAACCAGTCATGCCAAGGCCCTGAAGTGTCTCTTGATTGCCCTTGGACTTCTTGTTCCAACGTCATAGCTGCCTACCTGAAAAATCCATAATGGATAATAATCTGAGGGCCATACCAGGATAGGAAGTTTTCACATCTCTAGCCTGGGCCCCAGGGAGGCAGCAGTCTTACTTAAGAAGTGGGTTTGGTCTGCATAGTGGACCTTCTGCCCCCTTCAGAAGGGTGTCTCCTGTGACAGTGACCCATCTTTTTTTTCTTTATGGAAGCAGTTTTGAGTCAGGGCATAGGCCTACTTAACCTCAGTGACACCTCCAAGCTAGATGAACCGTCATTCTCATTATTGTTCGGTTCCACTTGCACAGCTGCAAATTAGAAGCATGGACTCCCTTGTACTGCAGACATTAGCAAAGACAATTAAATAGTCTTTTTTCTACTATCATTCATTCTACATAAGTAAAATGAGACCTTAGAGTTCAGATGCAGCAGTGTTTGTCTCCTCACTATTATAGAAGAGTGTAAGCACAAAGCTGGTAACTTTTACTAACACAAAAAGCCTGTAGTGGCATGCATTATCCTATTGGTTTCATTGCGCTACTCATACGGGATGGGAAATGCATGATCAAAGCAAAGAATCGTTAACTTGCTCTGAGTTATTTATGTTCTTTGAAACAAAATGCTGTGCTTCAGACAGATTTTTGTGGCAACAAGAAAAGCCATTTCTAAAAGTGCATAGTACAGAGTAGAAAACGAAGTTATCTTTCTCAATTTACCACTGAAATCCTTTTAATCTCTCTAAACACAAGAAAGATAACATAGGTAAGCCTTGGATGCTGATGACTGGGAGAGAAAACCTCAGTTAAACTTAAGTGACCGAACACAAACTTTGAGAATAAATCTACCTGCAGATGACAGTTTAAAGGAATCCAATTTTTCTAAACTTCAGAAAGTGTCAGTAATATTTTAACAAACTTAGAGTGCATGGTGACATGCAGTGTAACCATAGATTAATCCATCAGAGTTTAGAACTGAAAGATTTATTATATTTTTTTTATTGACCTGAACCAGGAAGAGAACACACTTGTCATGAATGTTGGACTATTTATAATAATCCTAAACTAGAACAGATTGTATTCCCTATGTACTTTTATGATGTTTTTTTTCCTAATTAAAAGTACATGGCTGAATAATGTGAATTGACACACTGACATTTTCTAAATAAAGGCTTATGTCATTTCAGCCCGGGAAGATGAACTAGGTTAAATTCATAAACGAATATGTGTAGGCACAGATGTGGCATGCACTAAACAAATCTCTGTGTGTCCCTTTGTATGTAGCTAGGTTGTTAGTAATGAAGGTTGTAACTCAAGTCTTTCCTAGTTTGCAATTGGTATAACTTTAACAGATTCAGCTTAGATCAGAAGCTGATTTTTGTATTTTAAATCAGTTGTACATTTATTTCTACATGTTTCTCAAATTTCTGTAACTTTCAAGTATTTTTTTCTTGGTGAACTTGACAACAAATGAGGTATGAAAAGCCTTTGTCTGAAGAGCACATCTCTAAACTAATTTTTTAGCGTGTTGCTTCCATTTTGCTGTGGTGTACTTTTCTTTCTATTCCCACCCATACTGAAAATTGCACCCCTGGAAGGAAAACAAAATCACACATGCATATGTCACACTAAATTAAACTCTTCAGGGGTATCGTAGAAAAACGCCACATAAAATCTAAAAGTCCTCTGCTGCATGTGATAACTAATAATTCACAAAAGGACTAATGATAATTACATATATATGAAAAGAGAAAAATCAAGGGTCCAGGCTTTAAACATGGATCTTAACTTATTCCAGTCAAACAAGAGGTGATGAAACATATATTCATTTACTCAGCAAATGGGACTGGCATTGAAAATATAAAGTTTGCTGACTAAGATCAAACCAATTGAAAAACAACAAGCAAAATACCAAAGAATCCTAAGACAAGGGGACCTTGACATCAATTTAATGTCCATCAGGGTAGTTAGGTAAACTACTTTGAAGAAAATATTCTTCTGAGTTTGGAGAAAATTAATTAAAAAAAAAATCTGTCATTGTGATTCATTGTGGCAGAAAGCAGAGAGTGAGCACTGGAGAAGAGGATGAGGAAAGAGATTTTCTCTATTGCTTGTAATAGTCTTTAGAATTCTACTGGGAACAATTTTGTTTTCTTAAACTAACTCCTCTAAACTGCCTGACTGCATCCTGACCTATCATCATAGCAACCGATAATGTCATAACACAGATCCATCACAATTTATTATCTAAATATATTACATATCTTCTTGTCTCTTTTTCTCTCAGTGTCCTCTAGCAGTCTGAAGTTGCTTTTGATGACAGTTCTGGAAAATGAAAAAGTAGTGGAATGTGTGGGAACCAAGAGCCTGGGACACTACTAAACTGTCATAACTTGAAAACTGTGTCATCCCTGAAATAACACATGCCCCAGTTTATATTGTACTGTTTAGATTAGAACATAAACTGTAGCACATGGAAACTTTTCCATACGCACTGTGTGCCAGTGCCTAGGATTAAAGCTGGAGACTCAAGTCTCTAAGTTTGGGACTAGGAACCTCAAAAACCCACTCAGATATCACCTATCTCTCCTCTACATTTTATAGGAGATCTGATTTTTTTACAGTGAGGTTCTCCTGATTCGTAAAGTTTAATGTCTGTATGATCCAGAAACTGGATAGCCCACTGTGCTTAAATGTTGCTTTTATTTTAATTATTTCTGTTTTGTTTGCCTAAATAAATTGCATGTTGAAGACGGTGGAGTTCTGAATAGGAGGTTAGAGTCTGTAAATACTATAATGTGAATATAATGAAGTAACTGTTAAACACTATACATTATTAGCAGGGAAGTCTAGTGGTTAGTTGAACAGAAGTTAGAGGTCAAAAGATCTGGTTTTATTCTTATCACTAGCCACTGTTTTATCTGTGACTCTGGATAAGCCATAAAGGCCCAATTTTTAACAGGAGCTGAGTTATAAAATGTAGATTAGAGCACTTCCCCACTTTTGAGAAACTCTGTGAGGTCACGTGGATCAAAAGTACAGAAGATTTGTAAGTAGTTCGGAAGGTGACACCTCAGGTCGGGATTGTGTATCATGCATTCTTAGTTGCTTAGAAGGCAGCTGGATTTTAACTACTTGAAATTTTCATTGTCAGGCCTCAGGATGAAGTTTTCAACAGACAATTATGGCAGAAATTGCCCAACTATTTCTTATTCTGAGACTGAGAATTAGAATCATGTGGAGATCGGAAATTACCTTCAGGAAAGGATTTTGAGGCATTAAAATGTGTATCATTGAGAATCAGAATCATACCACAGAAATGCTGGTATTGTTTGGGAAGAATAATAAGGGATTTCTGTCCTTATGTTTGCTGGTTGAGAAGTTCTCTGTTATCAGATTTCATCAGGAAAGGATGTTTAATCACTGATCATGTCACTTCTTAACCTTCAGTTTTAGAAACTAAATTATTCTTCTGATTGTCTCTTTTTTTTTTTTCATTTTTTTTCCCCTTGTAAGGGATGTTCTCCAGTCTTTCAATCATTTTCCTGGGCTTCGAACGTTTTATAATTTTTCATCATCTGTCTTTGAGCACATAATTAGATACAATAATCTAGATTGATGACTTCAATGCCAGTACAGATGTAATACAACCTCTTCACTCATATTTGGCATTTTCTTACTGAAACTTTCAAGGATTTTTGTATTCCACAAAGAAAACTCATGTTCAAGTAATTATCCATTATGACCTCTAAGTCACTCAGTATTTCTCTCATTCCTTAGAATTCCCAATCCTGAAGAATGACTTACATTCCTTGTTCATAATTATGTTCTTTCCGTTTGGCAACGTTGAAACACACATAATTTTCCCACATTATGTTTACCAAGAAACCGAGTTCATTCTGCATAACCTTTTTGCCACTAATGATTCTCCTGATCTTTATGTCATTAGCAAATTTTATAATAATGTATTTACATTGTCTTTCTTCAAGTTACTCATCAAAAAGTTTAAATCATATGCAGGCCGACATTGGAAACATTGCTTATGGCAATAACTTTTAATGTTTTAAAAAAAATATTTAGCTTGTTTTAACCATTTAAATGTGTAATACTGCTACCAATTATCAAGACGTAGATACCTAAGTATACGTACACTGAAAATATGAAGTTTATCATCCAAACACCAGATGTGCTCCAAAAATGTACAGTAGTTTGAAAAACATATTTTAAAAACTGTCAATCACATAGATATATAAACTGTAGATTTCTCTTTGCTTCCCTTATAAATATTTTATATTTCCTATCTTTTGTTATGTATTTATGACTATCAGCTCCTCCTCTTTTCTATCATAATTATATAGTTAATTAATTGATGCTTTTAGTTTCCTTCTATGTCTGTTTTAGCTAGTATAGCCGCCTTCTTCAGCAGATATTTTGACATTTTTGGCATTTAAGGAATTCCCAATTATCAGTCACATTTAATTACTTTCTCCCAATAGACTTTACTCATAATTGTTATCAACTTCATGAAGCTTACCTATGAAATTTAAATGAACTGTAAATATGGTGGAGGTTGGAACTTCGCTTTGCACTCTCAGACATAATTGCCTCATTATTTCTTGTACTGTACCAGTTGTTAATTTTTGCTCTGAGGTCAATGCTTCTGTACATGTGGAGAAAAAAAGCCTCTACATTAGATGCCACATTTTTGTTTTAGATTATCTTTTATAAGTTTATAAATCCTGATAGTATTAAAAGGCTCCTTGCATGTGACTCCCAACATGTGTCAGTAAGAATTGAAATCCCTGACAACAATGCATCTTTTCCATCTACGCGTGATATATTGGTCTTTAAAAGGTTTATCATCCTGTTATCTAATGTAATTTGGTAATCTGCAGCTCCACATATAGTACTTTATTTATTACCACAGTAACTCCTAATTACTAAAGTTTATTTGTTTTACGATGCTCGTAACTTAAAAACAATTAAAGTTATTTTTAACAAATTGTACCACCTGCCTCCTTTTTTCCCCACTGACTTCTTCCTAAATAGGTTATAAACATCAATGGAAAAACTTCAGTAATGTGAATCTTGTAGTTCAATTTCATTTAGGAATTACTGAAATATTACAACACAAATTCAGTAATTCTGAAATAGGTCAAACTCATCTCAGACATGAGCAATTCCTTTTTCATTTGTTTACTTCAGACTTCTCACAGTAACATGTAGGAAATTAAATAGTTTCTCCTTTGTGTCCATCTGCGACTTTGTTATACAGGAACCTGATTTCATGGTTTAGTGTTAAGTGTATATGTATATTTTTTTCACCTTTTCAGTTCCCTCTTATGTTTATTCCTCCTGGCTACCGTAGCATACTATTCATGGAAGATTGATTCCAGGAAGCTCTAACAAGGGCACATCCTACTTTTGCTGTACAGGAAGGTTATACCTTCTTCTGACCCCTGACTGCTTTTGCTCCTGACATGGGATGAACCTCTGGGAAATACTTTAATGTTCTTCTCCTTCAACGCCCCTTGGAGATCTCCAGAGTCTTTTACAATAAGTCATACATAATGCTATCGGTTATAGCCATGATCATGCTCTTAGGACCACTTTGAACTACAAGAGCTTTTCCTGACTACCTATGAAGCAAACTGGAGTAATTCCAGTCTTGTAATCGTATCTTCTGTCTTGGCTCCAAGGGGAAAGTACGACATCCTTTTGTTGACTTGCCCATCACAGTACTCTCATTATATTCTTTGTAGGACAAAATACCAATGTTGGGTGTTTTCTTTCCTTGGATCATTGAGGACCTTCCTGTATCCTTTAAAAACAGTTTCATTCCTGTTTGTAAACTCCAAATTCCAACAGTGGTGAATGTCTACAAAGATCTATCTTCAAGGTGCAATCGAGTGCATTGTTTGAATGGTATGTTTTAACAAGGCCCAGGGACACAAGTTTAACAATGAAAAAGTAACTATTAATTGATCAATGCCTATTCTGAGAAATAAATGAGATGTGTTCTGTGGAAAAAATAAAAAGTGACAGGAAATCCACAAGTAAGTATATATGAGTACAATTCAGATAAATACGTGTAAAGACAAACATATATATACACAAATAAGAAAGAAATTGGAGGATCAAATTATGGTAATCTTATTTCTGCAGTTTTAAATTTTCTATTCCCTAGTTTAACAATGTTAGTGGTACTAAAGTGTAGACTTTACATTGTTATTAAATATTACATGCAGTTATTAAAAATGGCCATTGTCATTGTTAGTATAGTTTTAATCATGATCACACCTAGTTATTTTCTTCTAGAATAATTTTTCATTTTTGGGGAATGAGTCAAAATGTGAAAAGTACGAACTACCTTGAGATCATTAAAAAAAAAAAGGAGAAAGAAATTAAATATTTTCACACAAGAACAATTCTCTGTAGACTTCAAAACTCCTTTTCACCATATAGATTCTCTAAGGCCTAAAATTTCATATCCTTTTCTTTCATTTTATATGGCTAAAGCAGTGCATTGCTCTAGAGAATACCCTGTGATTTATCATTGCAGGCTTAATCAGGGAACTGCTCTTTCAGATAAGCTGTTTGCCTGAAATGCTGTCCCTGTTGGACTATTTAGTTAGATTGGAAAAACAGTGGCAGGTTCTGTGGCCCTTTTCAGGTTAAAAACCTGATAATTTACTCTTTCTTTTTCCTTGTAAGTCCTTTATTAATAAATTTCCGTGTCTGCTTCTCAGATTACTATCCTGCTTAGCACCTTGTCCTAGAAGAAGGCTTAATTAGCTGATGAGCTAAAAAGCTGAACAGGCACCTATACACTCACGTATTAAATGTTATTCTAACCATATCAAATTTTACAGTCAATTCCAGAATGCTCTCTAAAAGTAGGTTTGCCCTATCCAGTCTTGCCTAAGTAAGATGCAGGTATTGAGACATAAGGATACAGGTTTTGAAACTTTAATTTTGTTCTGCAGATAAGGAAGCATTTTGGGTTTTGGGTCCCCAAATATTGGGTAAAGAATTGAACTGGGAAATAATTGACTGCATATTCAAGGCATTTTATAAATGTCATACTTTGCTTGGTCTGACAACTGCACCTTTAAACCCCATGGTGATGATACCAGAGGAAGATCAGTAGAAGGACATGTGTGAGTAAGGTACCTTCATCTGTCATGGGTAACTAAATGCCTGTGTAGCATTGTAGATGGTCACAGTCTCTTTATGCATGCTACTGCTGACTGGTTTGAAAGTCTCAAGCCTCCGAAATATTGATGGGGCCATAATCTTTTTCCATTTTGATGTATGCCCTGTCCTGTTCTTAGCCAATATCGGATTATATAAAGACAACAGAATATAAACTTTGTTGGTTTATGTTGATTTTCCTTATGTTCAGATTTGACCTGATCATACTTACTCACTAAGGTTTTATATTAAATGTAGTCCTGATTTTGTTTTTCCTCAAATCAACACAAAGTGGGTTAAACTGCCCATATAGTCTTATTTCTTCTGAATTCAAAAATCCCTTACAGATACATTTTCCTACTTTTTCTTCTGTATGTGTTTACATAATTTCAGTTAAATGGCTAAGTAAGCGCTGGCCCTAAAATACTCCTTTAAGTGGACATGATTAATGATTGGTGAGTTAAATGGTGTAAAGGAGAGCTTTGAATATTTCCCTTACCACTTGTGAGCTTCATCTTAGTTCTGAAGGCTGGCTCAGTAACAAGAAAGTTTACGTGATCCTCCAGGTAATGAAGCTTTTAAGCCAAATTGTTAACTAGTGAAGTCTGGAAAACAACTTGTGAATCCAAATAAACCCAACTGACTTCCGAATGCACACTCATATCCTCACTTTCACTGGGACTGACTTTGGTGTTAGAATTTAAATGAGTCCTACTTTTCTAGCTCAGCTTTTAAAAGAGTTCTTTCAAATTGGTACAAGTCCCCTATGTAGATATTTCTCATAAGGTGTAACTCTTAATTAAATTGGTTTAGGTGGAAGCAGTAAATTAGGAAATTAAACTGCTTAAAGGAATGAAAAACTCTTTTAAATATATTTTCATATGGCATGTCACTATGAAGTTTTGAAATCTAGTTTAAAATATTTCAGCTCTTCCTGAATGATTAACAGCTAAATGAGGTGTAACTTTGTGGCACCTAGACGTAGACACACATGTGACTGATTTATGGTCATGATGAAAAACACTTGAATTTACTATTATTTTTGGTTTAGACATTCAAAAAAATACAGAAAATATGCATCAAGTCAGAAGCACAAAGCATGTGCCAGATCTTTCATGCTGTGTTGCACAGAAAACAAGCACTAATATCAGGCCATGTGGGTTTTCCCAAACCTCCAGTAGCACGTCTGCCACTCAAATTGAAAAAGTGTGTGTTGTGATATCGTCTTGGACAGAAATGCTTTTGCCTGTAAAGCATTACTGTCTGGGAATTAAATTCAATGATGCAGATAGAAGGAATTTTAATAATAGTAAATGTAGGGGGGGGGTTCAATTTTTCTAAGAAACTGTGCCTCTAAGAGATCCTTACGTCTCCTCTGTCATCTCCTTCAGTGAAATGTTCAGTGAAATGGTTTGTCTGAGATGATCCTGAATATAAATTATTCTTGTCAGTGAGGGAAGCTGTTACTAAGGAATGGCAAAGGTGCACAGAAAGGGATGTAAAGCTAAGCAGATAAGGATTTGTCCTTCTGTCCTAATAGGAGTTGGTTGAAATCGGTCAGAAGTAAAATAAGACTGATGGAGTCACAACTTTATCAATGGGCCAAAAAATGTATTCTGAGTTATGTGGGAGGATGTTACACTGAAATTCTGCATGGATATTGAAGCTGAAAGATAGTTTGTAGGACTATGTTCAGATAGAGATGGCACTATTATACAAGAAAAAAGTCATTGATCTAAACAGAGTTACACCACATCTGAAACCAGTGATAGACTAGAAGTTATCAGTAGAATATTTTGTGAGAACATAGATTCTTACAAGGTTTTATTATTAAACATGTGAGGAAACTTGTATTTTCCTTAACATAGTGTTCTCTGAAGGCTTAAGTATCCTCTCTGTACTATTAAATGTAGGATGAACCTTAGACACCAGAGCAAAAATAATTAGGAAACTCTTTTCCTTCTCTGGGCTTTGGGTTTTCTTTTCAACATCTTTGTTCCCGCTAACACTGCACTGAGGAATATTGTGCGACCTCAGTGAGCTGTGAACCTGATGCACTAACTGTAATATCCTTACAAGCATATTCTTTGCATTAACCTCTGTAATCACCTCTGGACAGACTTTTTCCAAACTTTGCCTCCTACACATTCCCTACTTATTCCAACAGCATTAGAAATACAACACTTGTCAAACTGATCTGTGAACATAGTGGTAAAGCAATCAGAGACTAATAATTTTGGATTGGTACAAGTAACGTTGTTTAGTAAAAAAGAAGTCTTCATTAAAAAAAAAAAAGGAAAAGGCTATTTAGTTAATATGATGTGAGTGGGTGATAAGATCCTTCCTATCCTACATACAGTTGTGTACCTTGTCAGAAAAAAATACTTTCCACAAGCTCCCTCACTTGGCTTTGTTAGCATCTCACTCCCTTTCCTGGTGGCTGTGTGGGAGCTGCTGTCCTGCTTTCTGCAGAGAAGCTCAATACGGCTGTTGAGTTTGGTCCCTATGGACAAAACTGCTAAGTGTCCGATGCCTTGGAGTGATACTTGCGCAAGAAAAAAGAATTCAGAAATCTACCAAGAAGAATGAGCTAATGTAGTCGTAATAATGTTGTTTTTCTCTTCTGCTCACTTGCACCGTTATTTCAAATGCTGAGAGATACTGGATGACTCAGGCTCCAGGGATTTATGCATGAGTTTCATGCCTCCTCTTTAAAGTATCAAAGTAAAAAGTGATTTTGCTACCTCATGTTCCCATTTCTCTCACTTTCTATTACTCTTTCTCATTTTCTTCCCCCACCTCCCTTTTCCACTTGATATAGCATGGCTAACTGGGAAGTATACATGAACATTGAACACAGGAGCCTGAATGTCCAGTGCATAGATCACTGCATATCAGTAGGAGTAATTAACTTCTGGATGTGAAGAAAATCTTTGCACAACAGATACACTACAGTAGACATATTTTTAAATAGATTCGTCATGTTGATAAAAACATTGAAAGATATCCAAACCATATTTCAACAAGAAGTACATATGGTTTTACAGACTTAAAGTAATACTGCAATGTCAATCTCTATGCTTTTACTGTAGCTCAGTTCAGTTTTGCAATTCCTGCTAATGTTATGTAGTTATATGTTGTTAATTTTTAGTGTGCTTCCAGCTGTAATCACTCTCACATAAAAAGTGAACTACTACAAAGCTGGCAGGCTTCTGTTGTTAATATTTTGAATCCTAACACACTCCACATGAGCTACTCCCATGCCATTGTCAAATATTTGTTCACAACAAAGCTGTGTGATTAATTATTTTTCCAGGACATCTATAAAACTTGAAAAGGAATCCTTCTTCAATGACTTAGTGTGAGTTTTTCATTACTATCACCAAAACAAACGACCCCTGCCCTAGATTCCATACTTGGCCAAAAAAATATTTTTTTTCCTAATTTGAGAAAAAAAAAAAACCCTTAAGTATATTTAGTAAAAAAGAATTGGTTGGTAGACTTACACAGCACTCGCAAAATAACAATGGCTTCCATGTTACAAAATAAAACATATTCATAACATTTCCCTATGCTTATGGAAGAACATGGCTTCATGATCTTGCTCTGCTTCAGGAATTTCAAATTTATGTATGAGAGTGTTCTTAATCAACATGTTTTATATCCATGAGAGAGGTAGTTTAGGTCTTTTATGTTGAAATTACTTCATTTTGTGTGAACTACTTGGATATTCTCTCAATCAGAGACTATATATCAGATCTCTAGGGTAAGTACCCTAAATACTGTGCAGCAGATGAATTATCTCACAGTCCCATTTTATGCTTCAGTGAAAATCTGAGTGTTCTGTATGGAGTGGAAAACCTCTCAAATGGACAAACTGAAAAAAAAAAATGCTTAGAAATGTTACCCAAGACAGTCTTGAGAGTTAAACGTTCAAATGACTGCTCTTACATAGATATTAAGATAGTATTTGGTATTTTTGCAATCCATTTTAACACTTTAACATCACTTTCTCTTGTTAGAAGGGTATTCAGTTTGTGCATGAAAGTCTGCTCATTCTGATGTGCATCTGAAATACAGGAGACCCGTTTTCCTCTCTGTGCTCCAAGTCAGCAGAACAAGTTGAATCAGAGGTTTTGCATCCAGTATAGATCCCATAACTCAGCTATACAGACACTTTCTTTTTCCTCATATGGTTACAAAGTTGTACAGCAGTCATGGAAAACAGCCAGCACACAGGCTCCATTCTTGCTCATGAATTCTATGAAACCCTTGAAACCAATATAGAATTTATTTTTTTTTCAAGATTAGAGACACAGCCCTGAAAGATTATACTCTGTTCCTTCACATTCTCACTGCAGAAATCCATGTGGACTTAATCTTATCTGTCCACGGAGATGAAGGGGATGATACAGTTTACTTTATTTCTTTTTTTATAGGGCCTCATAAAAGTAAGTACTGTGTCAAATGTTTAAAAAACTTGGGATCCAATCCTGCTGTAACCTATATTGGTGCAGATTTGGAACTACTTTTCTGGACTTTCAATGACAGAACTATGTCTATAAATTTCAGTAAGTGCCTGGAAAAGTGTGTTATTTAGAGAAAGAAAAGTACAGACTAGTCAACTAATCCTCCACTGTTGTCTCTTCTAAAAGAATTTTTGTTTGACTATGTTAGACTAATAATTTAAGTAATATGCAGGAACATTCTTAGGCACTTGAACATGACTGTCTGTATTATCAAGCAGTTGGAGTATTTCCGGGGATTATTTTGGCAGGTGTCAACTGCCCACTTGGAGAATTTCCAGGCATATTCAGGAGCTGGGACTTCTTATGGACTAGTTTTAATAGTTTGTATATTGCCAACCTCTTTCGAGGTGAAGACGTGGGTGAACACAGATGCAGGCTATTCCCTCTCACCTGGCCTCTGTGCCCAAAAAGGATTCCAGAATGTGTTTAATTTAATAACTAAAATAACATGCTAAGGTCACATGCTACATTCAGAGGTCAGTTAAAAATTTGCAGTCCTTCATTGTAAAAAAAGTTAGAAAAAACCCAAAAGTTTGGTGTATTTCATGTATTTTCTATATAAAAATTATTTTAGGTTACATAACTATGTAGAAGGCGAGACTCTTTCGTGGCTGCAAAGAAGAACAGATAGTCTGTCTTTTTGTATTGCAATTAACACTGCTGCACATCTTATTGTCAGTCAAAGCTCTTGAATATATAGCTGTGAGAATCTAGTAGGCATCATGTTGGTGTTTGAAGGACAGAAAAAAAACCTCTCAGCAAATGTGTATTATAATATCTGAAGCATAATAATTCCTTCTCTTATATCATTATATGAGATAAACTTAAGGGAAGTATATGAGTGTGTTTAATTTAGTTTAATTTACCACCCTCCATTGGGTATTCCTTCCAGCTTTCCACTGATAAGGCAGTAAGAGGAAATGAAGGGAAGGTCACTGGTGGAGCTGTTATAAGAAACACTTCTGTAATGTTTCAGTCCTATAAAAACACATGGACACATCATTCTATTATCAGTTCAGCTCTTTTCACACTCTAAAAGCAGAGAAAAAGCCTTAATTTGATGTTAAAAGAACAGCTTTTTTAATGTCAGCCAGAAGAGGAAGTTGACGTATTAGTTGAAATAAAGTTGTTTTTTTTGATTCCTACAAGCTGAGTATAAAAAACCTGTAGAGAAACACCTGATTTACAGAGATATAAAGGAAACAGAACTCCTATTGATTAAAGAAGGGAGTCGTCTTCTGTTGAGGTAAGGGATGCCAGTGCACTCCCAGGACATCAGCAAGCTTCACCACCTTGTCGTCTTATTCCTTGTGTGTGCTCGTATGTATTTTGTAGCTATGTGGAAACATCATTCGTGCATTTAAGACTCTGCCTTGACTCTTGGCCTTCTGAAAGCAATCCTGTTTATCATGACATAATCCTCTTGCCTCCTTATAGAAAATTTCTTACTGGATTAGATTTCAACAGAGGCAGCTGAGCCTCGTTTTTGGTGCACTAACCTCTTGCATTTCTGCTGCAAGATGGGGAACAATTCACACATTTTCTTAAGAGGTTCTTGCATTTCCTGTGATCATACTACTGTTTATAGCCTCCATACATTTTGTTTCTTCTTAATATCTGTGATTATTCATGACTGGTCATTGTCAACCATTTGAAGGGAAGATAGAAAAGGGAAGGTTAGCCAATCTGTTCCCATTAAAAAATGTAGAAGATGTCTAAAATGCTTTAAAAATTTAATCCATGATGTTGAAACAGACTACTGTAAGTAAACCTTTAGTTTAGGAATCCCTTTGGCATTTCCAAAATATTTATTATTACTATGATCATATTTTTGTAAACCTTGTGGTAATTTACACTGTAGTCCAAGGCAGTTGCCCATTTATGGTGTGTAAGAATCATAGAATCATAATATAGTTTGGCTTGGAAGGGACCTTTAAAGGCCATCTAGTCCAACCCCCCTGCCATGAGCAGGGAGATCTTCAACTAGAGCAGGTTGCTCAGAGACCCGTCCAACCTGACCTGGGATGGTTCCAGGGATGGGACATCTACCACCTCTCTGGGCAACCTGGGCCAGGGTTTCACCACCCTCATTGGGAAAAATTACTTCCTTGTATCTGGTATAAATCTACCCTCTTTTAGCTTAAAACCATCACCCCTTGTCCTATGGCAACAAGCCCTGCTAAAAAGTCTGTCCCCATCTTTCTCATAAGCCCCTCTCAGCCCTGGCAGCTGCAGGAAGGTCTCCCCGGAGCCTTCTCTGCTCCAGGCTGAGCCCCCCCAGCTCTCCCAGCCTGTCCTCCCAGCAGAGCTGTTCCAGCCCTCGGAGCGTTGCTGGGGCCTCCTCTGGCCCCGCTCCAGCAGGTCCATGTCTCTCCTGTGCCGAGGG
>NW_010535297.1:17362-25022 GCF_000687285.1 Phaethon lepturus
GACCTCATTGCGGCTCATGTCCAGCTTTTCCTCCACCAGTGCCCCAAGTCTTTTTCGGCAGGGCTGCTCTCCATCCCTTCATCCCCAGCCTGTGCTGATACTGGGGGTTGCCCCGACCCATGTGTGGGACCCTGCACTTGGCCTTGTTGAACCTCATGAGCTTCACACAGGCCCACTTCTCAAGCTTGTTCAGCAAGAAACAGGAGGAGGAAAAAAGTCAGTAAGGGGTTAAGTTGTTTTGTCTAACAAGAAAGAAAACTGCATGCTAGACTTCATATGCACTTTTGGAATTGCTTTATAATTCTTTATGACCTACCCTAAAGCAATGCGTGATACAGTAGCTGCTGGCTTACTTGAATTCTAAGTGAAGTTACACATGCCTTTTATAGAAACCGTAAGGCTCTTCTCTTTTTTTTTTTTTTAACTATCCTTTCTAATTCTGGTCGTACTACAGGTAATTTTTAAAATTAGTGTAGTGGTAAGATGGTAGTGTCTTTTTTACACACAATACTAATGTGTTTACAATATGTTTTTTAGTTCTTTGAGTATCAAAGTCTAGGACAGCAAAAGATTCAAACAAACAGAAAATATTTGAAAAATAAGTATTCAGGATTCATTAAAATTATTGAAAGTTCTGTGTATGCAATTCCAGTTGAATTAATCGTGAACTTAACCATAACCTTAAACCCATTCATATTTCATTGCTGTTTGTTTTATCTTTAAAGGCGCACTCACCCACTCCCCAAAATAAGCACATCCCTCCCCCAAAACCCAAACAACAAAAAAAAAACACAACAAAATAACCAACCAAGAAAAGCCCTATATACAGTTATAGCACAAAATATAAGAAAGGTGATAACTTTCCCTATTGCAAGGTTGCCTTTGTTTTTGTGTTACATTTTTAACAAGGTATAGAATACTTTTAAGCACTTACTAAAATTAGCAAAACTGTAAGATCATAAAGGAAGATGAAACAAAGGTGCTGAGAGGTGCTTGCAGTTTTTTCCTTTTTAGGGTCTTTATCACTTTCCCATTTTCAAAGCTGTACTGGAATGCCAAACATGAAGTGAACAGTTTCCTTCATAGACTGTACTTTATTTCCACTTGTCTTTTCATATAGTACTTAATTTTCCCCAGAAAGCAAAAAAATTCCAATGACAGACAGAAGACATGGACATTAATATAGATCATTCCTAAGACAACTGATGGGAGTATTTTTTTAGCCAATCCTAATGGAAGCCACAGCAGTTACAAACAGAGATCTATGTTTATACGATAATTTATGTCTCTAATAATGCCACTTATATGAATAACATGTTTCTTATAAACTGGATAATAAACTGTATGCTAAGACCATAGCAAGCCAATGGCACATTAGTTCCTGCATTTTTAATCAAACGTGGCTCTAGGGGCTAGACACTACCATCCTGGTTTTACATCCCTTCATTGTTGGGCAGGGGATGGGGGAGGGAAGTCACCCGAAATCATAAAGGGAAAGTGTAAAGCAATATAGCTTAGCCTGAAAGCTCACTGAATCTCTCATTTCTATGTTTTTGCAGCACAGGAAGGTGAATATAAAGAAACTGTCATTTGGAAATGAATGACCTTTGCATTGAAGTAATAAAAGCAAAGCCCCTCGGAATCCTTCCAGATGAAAGATGCTATATAAAGGTACGATTGTTAGGAGTGGTTTTCAGTTGGAGTGATACTGCTCAGTTAAGAGTTACCAAAAAAACGAGGAGAGAATTAGAATATTTGTGAACTAGTTTTGCAAAAGCATTTTAGGGCTAATATTGTTTTGCAGATCTAAACATGTTTAGACCACAGATGTATTCTTATAACAATCACTATGGAAAATAATGAGTTTGGAATTTATTTATTACTCTATACGTCTGTGTGTATCTGGAAGGGAAAAAGATTAATCATTTAGAAATGGAATACGTGTTTTGTTGAAGTTTTAATATGGGAAAAGAAAGGTACTCTGTCCCATGTTAGTGCTCTGAAATCCTTCTAATCCTAGGCCTGAACCACATTTTTACGAAGATACGGTGACATAAATCGTTAGCCTATAGAGTTTAATCTCTCTTTATTTTTACAGATTGTCTACTAAGAGCACATTATTATCTATTAATTTGCTTATTATTGTTTGATGGAGATAATTTAAAATAGTCTGATTGAACAGAAGAAAACATTCTTCAGAAAGAACTAAATTCTGAAGAAATCTCATTTTAAAAAGGGAGGAGAAAAAACCACAAATTTTGAAACATTGCATTAGGTATTTCTGTATTAAGACTTTCAGTTTTTAATTTCACAACCAATGAGGCAAATAAGGTCTTGAAAATAGTTCAGTTCATATAATTGAACAGAAGTTGACAGATAAGTTTGTTGCAAGTGTATAAACTGCAGTAAGATGTCCTGTTGGGGCAAAGGGTAATATAGATATATGTAAATGAGCATATTTTAAAAATGGAGTTATAATCCAAGGTTGTCACAATGTCTGAGGATAGTATTGTTGTAGCTGAAGAACTGGACTAAGGCTAGAAAAAGGTAACTTTAGAGCCAATTGTTTCTAGAAATTTCTTTTGTGACCTCTTAATGTCACTTAATTGTAGTTCATAGGAGCTCTCAATCTGTGCAATGGAGATAGTATCTCTGGAGTAGGCAAAAATTATCAGTGTTTTTTCTTAAAATATGGGAAATATTATGTTTTACTTTTTTTTAACTTCTCATTGAAAAACATATTTTTTGTTAATTTTTTTTTTAATCAGTTGCTGACCATGTAAGAATCCTTCAAAAATTCCAAACCACTGTAGGCAGTCCTTCATTCTCTATCTAAATAGCTTTCTTATCATATGAGTTCTGTAAAACCAGGATTGTCTGTTGGAACCTCAAGATTTCACATCAGGATAAACAACATAGTAATAAATTCAGTTGTTACCCATTTAAATTATTCGCTCCCTCCTGGCAAGTAAGTTATACAATTATACAGTTCTGTAAGTTGGTATCCACTGAGCTCCCATGCCCAATGGAGACATAATTCAGTTAATTTTGATTTCTTTCCATCTAGATTCCTGCTTTTTTTTCCCAGCATTTCTCTTCTGCTTCGTTACCCAAGCAGTACTACAAAATCTGTGCAAAGACAATAAAGTCAATCAGTCTGAAAATTGCTTAATGCTGCAGGTAAGACCAGGACATTTTATTACAGGATTGTCAAACTGCCATATCAGAAGGTTAGGAGAGTACACAAAGACAAAATATGTTGTAAAAATTTAAATTTAAATGTCATCTGTTTTAATTCCATCAGCTCCTCATTCTTCTTCATCCAAAATATTGCAACCTGGTTCATTCATGACTTTTTCAGAAATTTTTGCAAATAACTTCTTTGTAATTGTGTCAATCATGTCAGCAAGTTAAATGTATTATTACATCAATTAGAAAAGATGATTTACAGGAAATGGAAATTCAGAAATTAAGTGACTTTTTCAGTTGCAGCAGGATGCCTTCCACCATAAAATACGTTACAGTTTGCAAGGCTGAAGCAAGACCAAACACGTGGCTTTGGATTGAATTCATGCACCAATAATTGTCATCCTACGTTACTGAAAATTCCTTGACTGGAAATAACCATAGCTTTTCCATTATTTTTCTTCTCTTTTGTGGGTGACACTTCATTACTGGAAGCCTGTTCTCTTTTTCTCTGTTGCTTCATAATTCAGATTCTTGGCACACCATGTTGAATTTTATGGTTAAGGGTAGAGAAAATCAGTCACATCTGTCTGTTGGTTAGGTGTGCTCTGCACTTAAAAAATATTCATCTTGGTGTTGCTTCAACCCAAAATCAAGTGTTCCCAAGGCTCTGGCTTAAACATGCCAATTTTCATACCCAATTTTCTTCTTCCTTTACTATTTTAAATGTGTGGCTGACACTTTACAGAGAGTGTTGTCCAAACTTTCATGCCTGGAGCCAAAACAGGTCTGAATTAGTAGTCAACAGATATTGCCCCAGTGGGGACATTAGTTTAATTTTCCATTATTGTACTCTTTCTTCAGCAATATAGACTTTAATTTCCAATCAAGGTAATATCCATAGAACAGGATTTGAATTAATCGTATTTACCATTTGGACTGGTGGGTTTGCAATTGTTAGTTGTAAATGCCTGGGGCTTACGTTTTGAAATTTTTCTGAGCTCCACTGGCAGTACATATTCAGATAGATGATTTTTGTTCTTGTGTTGGCAAATTGTAAGCTCTGTTTCTAAGCATAGATATGGTAATCCAACATCCGCCCACCATATAATACATCAATATTTAGGCACCTGTCAGGGTGCTGAAAAGTCCATGTGGACTTACATATGCAGGACGTATCCATGTTTTTGTTAGGCTTTATTAAAGGTATTCCAGCTTGCCTTTTTTCCTGTGTACACTAGAGCTCTCCGTTCCCCATTCCTCTGCCCCAGAACCACCACCAGGAAGCAGTAACGCTTTGTATCATTTGGCTAGCATCCCCAGCGTGCTGGATGCCAACTGCGCATAGACATCCTGTGCTGTGGCTAGAGCCATTAAGAAATAAAGCCTGCTTAGAGGCTGGCTGTGTCAGATCTATGCCTGCTGGAGAATCCGAACTGGTAATAATCTAAATGGAGATTTATAGCTAATATCTGCTGCCTTGACACAGTTCCGGAAGTGCAAAGGAAATACAGAAGGCCAGAAAACGTCTTTCTCAGTCAATGAAATGAGGTCCCATGTTCACTGCTTCTTGATGGTTCCTGGTCAAGCTTGCTCAGATTACAAGTTAAAGGATGGGCTGAGTGTTTTTGTGGGTTTTACTTTAAACTGTTAGCTCTAGCAGCATGATCTGGGATGTAAAAGTCAATTTGTGGTCTCTGGTTCTCACATCATCTGGAGTTATGAAGATTCTGGGGCTGAAACTTAGATGCTCGAGGTACACATGCCAGAAAACAAATCTGGCTTGTACATACCTTTTAGGGTATCTCTGGAAAGTTTAAATTCTTGGGAGCTTCTAAACAAATGAGAATAGTGAAATATCTTCTCTTTTGAACACTCTGACTCTCAATCAGTTTAAATTAATGAGGTTCCTTACAGGCATATCAGAGAGATCCAAATGAGTGCAGTAAATACACTGTCTGAAGAAGAGATTCTCAAGTCGTTTGGTCTGTGAAGTAACTCATACAGAAACTTAGTGAATTATATTAAATGTGCTTCTAAGCTCTTCTACTCATAAAAAAAAAATTCTTGTTGCAGCAAATACTTATTGATAGCATGAATTTTTGTGTACAACATGTAAGAAACACAAATTTCAATACCAGAAGATAACAGTGCCTTTGTATATAAAGTGAGATGAAAGACGTATATCACTACAGGAACATGCCAATTAATTTTCTCAAGGGTACCTTTTATCATGGCTTTTCAGTAGTTGCATTTGAAGCCAATAAATCACTTGAAAAATTTTGTAAGATGGGACAGTTATTCCACTCTTCCCTCTATGTATGTCTAGTTTGCATCATGATTCTTGCTTCAGTTGATTTCTTAGATATTAATCCCTTCTCTTAGTAGTTGCCACGATTTAGAAAGCCATCCTTTTATTTGGCAAACTACATTTCAAATATGCTATAGTATTCAAGATCATTATTGAAGATGTTGACATCCAACTTTTCTTTCTCAGCAGATTGCTGACACCCTTAATGCCTGACAAGGTCTTTTGCTTTCATGGATATGAACATCTTGCTTTAGACCATGAAGTGTAAAATATTCTAAACAGATGGACAGAGAAGTATAGTTGTCTAGAGAAGGCCACAATTATTTTAGATTCCTTGAGATTTAGTCTTACTCATGTGCATTGGAAAAAATTCCCAGTTTAATCTAAATTTGTTTATTCACAAAACAGTAAAAAGAAACAGAATCTGGCTGTCATTATTCTAAGTAATTTATAGATAATTTAACTTGCTTATACCAATTTATGAAAGAGAAAGAAATAATAAATTTGTAAGCAAATTGTCAATATTGAAAAAAATGTTGAACTAGTGAGAAAAAAAGACATCTACTGAAACCTAATTTTAAGGTAAGGAATTCACAGAAACATTTTTGGATTGATAATACCTTTCAGATTTAGAGAGCAGGGGTTAATACAAATATACATATATCCAAGTTATCACAGACAGTCTATTTAATTTGTATGAAAAGTTACTATATATTTCTCATAAAATAAACTTCATAGAAAAAAGAACAGAGATTATAGTGTGTATATGGCAAACAGGTGATGCTGTTACCAATTCAGGGTAGAAATTCAGTCTCAACACATCATATCGCCGCTAGTGTTTTGACCAAGAGGTCAAAGATGTCTACTAAGTATTGTAGACTCTGGATCTCATGCTGGTTTTCCTTGTAAGTGTAAGGGAGAACAATGTAGAGAAAGAAGCAAACATTAAAAAATGGGGTCAGGAAGGCCAAAGTGTGGCTGGGGTTGAACTTGGCAAGGGATGCAAAGAATAATAAGATGGGCTTCTACAGGTATATCAGCCAGAAAAGGAAGGTCAATGAAAGTGTATCCCTTCTGATGAGTAAGACTGGCAGTCTGGCAACAATGGATGCAGAGAGGGCTGAGGTACTCAACAGCTTCTTCGTGTCAGTCTTCACTGGCAATTTCTCTTCCCACACCCCTCAAGTGAACGGACTGCAAGACAGGGACTGGAGGAACAAAGTCCTTCCCACTGTAAGAGAAGAAGAGGTTCAAGATCACCTGACGAACCGAAACACACAAGTCTACGGGACCTGATGAGATGCATCCTGGAGTCCTGAGGGAATTGGCTGATGTAGTTGCCAAGCCACTCTCCATGACATTTGAAAAGTCAGGTCAGTCAGGTGAAGTCCCTTGTGACTGGAAAAAGGGAAACATTGCACCCATTTTTAAAAAGGATACGAGGGAGGACCCTGGCAACTACCAGCCTCACCTCTGTGCCTGGGAAGATCATGGAACAGATCCTCCCAGAATCTATGCTAAGGCACATGGAGGGCAGGGAGGTGATTTGAGACAGCCAACATGGCTTCACCAAGGGCAAGTCCTGCCTGACCAGCCTAGTGGCCATCTATGATGGAGCGAGTATAGAAGCGGACAAGGGAAGAGGTACCAATGACGTTTATCTGGATTTCATAAGGCCTTTGACACATCACAACACCTTTCTCTCCAAATTGGAGAGATATAGATTTGATGCGTGCAGTGTTGGGTGGATGAGGAATTCGTTGGATGGTCGCATCCAGAGGGTGGTGGTCAATGGCTTAGTGTCCAGACAGAGACTGGTGAAGAGTGGTGTCCCTCAGGGGTCCGTACTGGAACCAGTACTGTTTAAAATCTTCATCAGTGACATAGACAGTGGGGTCAAGCGCACCCTCAGCAAGTCCACAGACAACACCGAGCTGAGTGATGTGGTTGACACACCTGAGGGATGGGATGCCATCCAGAGGGACCTGGATCAGCTTGAAGAATGGGCTCCTGTGAACCTCATGAGGTTCCACAAGGTCACGTGCAGGGTCCTGCACCCGAGTCGAGGCAACCCCTGGTGTCAATACAGGCTGGGGGGTGAAGGGATGGAGAGCAGCCCTGCCAATAAGACTGGAGGGGGACTGGTGGATGAAACCTAGGGAA
>NW_010535297.1:25071-33845 GCF_000687285.1 Phaethon lepturus
GGGGGGGGAAGGGGAGGGGGCGAGCCCCTGCCAATAAGACTGTGGGGGTACTGGTGGATGAAAAGCAGGACAGGAGCTGGTAATGTGTGCTCACAGCCCAGAAGGCCAACCATCTCCTGGGCTGCATCCAAAGCAGCGTGGCCAGCAGGGTGAGGGAGGTGATTTTGCCCCTCTGCTCTGGTGAGACCCCCCTACAGTGCTGTGTCCAGCTCTGGAGCCCTCAGCACAGGAGAGACATGGACCTGCTGGAGCAGGGCCAGAGGAGGCCACACAAATGCTCCGAGGGCTGGAACAGCTCTGCTGGGAGGACAGGCTGGGAGAGGTGGGGTTGTTCATCCTGGAGAAGAGAAGGCTCTGGGGAGACCTTATTGCAGCCTTTCAGAACTTAAAGAGGGCTTATAAGAAAGATGGGGATAAAGTTTTTAGCAGGGCCTGCTGTGATAGGACACAGGGTAAGACACGTAGATTTAGACTTGATATAACAAAAAAATATTTCCCGAGGAGGGTGGTGAAATGCTGACCCAGGTTGCCCAGAGAGGTGGTAGATGCCCCATCCCTGGCAACATTCAAGGTCAGGTTGGAGGGGACTCTGAGCAACCTGATCTAGGTGATGATGTCCCTGCTCATTGCAGGGGGGTTGGACTTGCAACCCAAACTATTCTATGATTCTACAAAAAAAAAAAAAAAAAGGAGAAAAAGGAGAAGAGCCTTTTATTTCATCCCTGTGCAGATCAGGACTGCTCAGAAAACGTTTCTTTTCAGGTTGCACTGTTACTGAAAGCAGCTGTCTTCAAAACTTGGTAATCTGCTATCAGCAGTACTTCTGTCCTGGATAAATGTAGAAACCCAACCTTTTAGTTGCAGTCTTTTGACATCAGGTAGGGTTAAAGATGTTCAAAAATGCACTTAAAGAACTCAGATTCCAAAAGATGTTATTTTATTGCAACCTATTTCATATATTGACTCAGGGATAACATTCATATGAGTTGTTTATTGGCAATTATGTTAAGAGAAATCCTCACTCTACATTTTCTATCTTGGATAAAGAAAGTGTTCAGTCATCGAAAGAGATAAGAACTTCAGGGAACTTCTTTAATCAACGTAGGTGAAATTGTGCCCCCCCAGTAATGTGACAGAAAAACAAGAAAAGAAAAAATTACATTCCCATTTTCTTTGTTTCTTGGTAAAATATTGGCAGGCATGTCAGAGTTTCTGATTGCCTGCAACAGGGACTGAGGCTTGGTATTACAAAATAAGTGAAACTTTAGAAAGAAGTACTGACATTTTTTCAGAATTTAGCTGAAAATAACATGGGGGCTAAAGTTTACATTCTCATAAATCCTAACAAAAATGTATATATTTGTTTTTTATTAAACAAATAATTTTAAGTTCTCAGTGCAGTCACCAAGAAAAAAAAAGACATATTCATTGCTACCCTCATGGAAAATTATTTTGAGACTATTGAAAAAAAGGTTTTTCTTTAAAGAATATGCTGGCCCAGCCCTCAGCTGATTCCAGCATTTTACAACTGCCATAAATATGGTGGTGCAAAACACAGACAAGTTCAAAGAACAGCTGCATATTTGCGATCTGATCCAGCAGTGTGATAAAGGCAGTCAACAGTCAAAGCAAATGAAGGGTGGTTAGTATATTCTGCAGGACTTGCTCACATTCTTGAAGCATCAATCTCCAAATAAATTACTGTGATAAGCCTTCTGTAACAGGGAACCTCCATAGCAGTTACATCTTTGTAAACACCAGCGTGAATGGCAGAGCATAAAGCTAACAAATGTTCTACATTAAAGCTTCAGGATCCATAACATTTTTAAGATGTTATCAAACAAAGCATTCAGTGTTGGAAATAACAGCCTCAGTTTTATGCAGATTAAAAAAACCCAGCAGCCTCTGTGTCTTTATACAGAAATGATGTTGCAGAGCCAAAGTTCCCATTGTTCCTTAATGTTTATATTGCACTGTAATGAGAAGATGCTCAGTAAAAACTGAAATTAATTGCAGATGAACGTAGAAGGAATAAAAGATATATGTAGGTCCAATAGTTACCCTTTTCTGCTTTGTGGTATGAAGAAGTCTTCAAAGTGTGGAATAGTCTTCCTACTTAGTACTTTTAAGGGAAGAGGGAGACCGTGCATTCCATGGCAAGGCTGCATGTATCAACGGAAAGCTGAAGTGTAGGTGATACGTACCCTCATTGTCTACCAGCTGCAAAGATCTGATGCTGTCAGATTAGCAAAACATTGCTGCTTCAATCCTCAGAAGGAAAACCCTTTCCAGCTGTTGGAATGAGCTGAAGGAATAAGATTAATGAGAAGCGGCGAACAGTGTCAACTTCCTGAGACAAAGGCAGCTGAGCTGTTCTTCTCAAGATGAGATTATTTCCTTGTCTATATGAATTAGAACTCTACATGGAAACGCATAAAAGATTAACTTTGTATATGGTACAGAGACAAAACTATAAACTGTGCATGAAATCATTTGGGGTGGAATTTGGTTCTGGATTTAGACACCTAACTGTAGACGTCTCCTGTTTCTCATGGATGTCTCCATATAAGGCCAAGATGCCGAAGCTCCCTTTGTAGCACAGCGCAGACTCTTTGATATACTTAGAGTCTAAAGAACAATACGGCTGTGCAAATTCGAAGTGTCTACCCTTAATTTCAAGTTTTCCCTCCTACTTAGCAACACAAATTTAATTGTTCATTACAAATATAGAAGCCACTATATTATTAGACAGCATTATTCTGTTTGGATTAAGTTTAGCTTGATAATTTTATTCTCACTCTCTGTGTTCTTTTTTTAACAGAATGGTGATGAAAGCTTTAAAAAGGAAAAGAAAAAAAATTTTTTTCTGTATGCTTTTTTGAAATTTTAGTTCTAATCAGAAAAATCATGACAATATCTAGAAAAATCCATGCAATGATTTGCTAATTTATGATTGAAACAAACAAAAAAATCCAACTTTTCTTTATGTCCTTTCATTTCTTTCCTTCCTTTCCATATTCCCTCCTTCCTTTTTTCCTTGCTTCTTTCCATCCATAACTGTTTCTTCCATTTCTTCCTTTGCAAAAAATAAAAGCATGTTTATCCTGCCCTCAGGTTTTAGTAGTCTGGCAATGTTTCTGCAAAATTCTAACATCTGGATCTATATTGAAAAGGACTTTATCTCATTAAAATATCAGGATATAACGATTTAAAAAATAGTCCAGTTAATTAATTGACTCACTAACTGATAAGAGATAATGATGTTTTGCCTTGTCCAGGAGTTATTACACAGGAAACAGGGCAAAATGCAGCAACTGAGAAAGAAACATATTCTGAGAAACAGAATGGTTTAGTACTAAAATTTAAAAACTGCATAAATTCATGTTTGTTTTTCTAAGCTGGAGAGTAAGAAGCTAATAAATTTCAGCAACTAAAATTAGAAGTCAGTCTGATCCTCAGGAATGCCTCTAGAAAAAATGTGAAAACAAAATTTTGATTTTCACCCTGGCCAGGCCATTAATTTACTCTTGACTATGCTTCATTTTCCTCAACTATGAAATGGAGATAGTGAAACCTTCTGTCCCTGTGGGATCCAATTTAAATTGGAACAAGATACCATTTGAAGTGCTTCATATTGCTGTTTCTAAGATTCATAAAGTACTGTAACATTTCATTTTTTCTCATGTTTCTCAACGTTGATGCTGATGCCGTATAGACTAATAATAGATAAATGGAAAAAAGTAAATTAATAAACTTCATTCCTCTCCCTTTTTATCCAGATGATATCACTAACTTTTGATCAGGGAGCAGACACTTACTATTTCTTATTATAAAAGAGTATAACTTTCTCTTGACAGAGAAGAATGAGATTCAGAAAACTTCAGTCCCTCAAAAGTCTGTTTTAATTTTCTTAATTAAATTCTGTCTCACTTTAAAAGGTTACAATGTCCCTTTATTTACAGAGCAGCTTATTCATTCAGTTCTTTTTTTTTCCCTCTGAGCTTGTCAGAAACTGTTAATGTTGATACAGTTTGACATTTTGCCCAGACTGCATCAAACCACAAACCTGAGAATAGAATGTGGCCATTAACAATTTAATAACCTGTTGCAATACTTAATTTTTTTCCACATCAACAGTGTCACACTTGATAATGGTGTGATTTTTACCTTTACTGAATGAGACGAGACTATTTACTTTACATGCCATGGTTTCTAAAGTGTCTGAGAACCTTAACTAGTCAGAGGTTTCGTTTTTAAGTGCTGGTTAGTTGAAAATGTCAGAATCCATAAGTATACTTGAGCTGAGATTTGACTAAAAGGCAAAAGTTTTGTCTGAGGAGTAGACATGAAAGCCTTGAGTCAGCATAGCAGATAAGCACATGGTTATTCTGAAGAATATGAAAGCCATTGACATCAGTGGAAATACTTTCACATATAAGCCAGGCATATGATAAAATACTTTCATTGTTAAATCTTAAGCTTCTTTTCATGTTGTAGTATTGGTAGAAGTCAATAAGGCCTATGAAACCATTTCACTGATTTCGGCAGGCTTTGCCTTTTACATTTTAATTGGAAATATCTTTATATGGAGCATGGCTTCCATAATCAGTGTGCAGCAGTAGATTTTGGCTAAAGCGAGAAACACCTCAGGCAAAGCATGTCTAAGATAAACTATATATTATCTCTAATGGTGGATTTGCCAAAAAGATAGAAGATGACATGATTATTTTCAAAAAATTTAGCACTCCAAGAGTATTAAGATGGAGCAGAAATATCTGGAGAGGCTGTCCAATATTTTATCAGTGTTTAATATAGCCATGCTGTAACAGGCAGTTATGTGGCTTTCTCCTGTCTCCTGGCTAGGAGTAAGTTTTTTCCTCAGGATACTTATGGAAAACTTTTATAGACCTTTGGTATTCCAACACAGTCTATTGCAGCCAAACCTGATCCAATGCTCATAATTCATTTTACGAAAACTGAAACTGCTGTAGTATGAAGAAGCTCGTATCTCTGTGTTGTTTCAAATAAATTTCCGTAGACTAACATCTGATCTTGGTTATACCTCTATAAAATTACAATAATTTAATTGATTTTCATGGAATTATTTCCAGTTTATGTTGGTTCAAATGCACACTTTGGCCACACTAGAAGCAAACATAAAAATAGGTAATTATTCTCCTCTTGTATTACGGGAAAAGCTTTAAATACAGATTTTTTAGATACACTTCAAAAATTCTAATGTTTACTGACCACTGGCTCTTGGTGTGATGCTGACTGCTTCACAAAAGTTCTGTCATGATATCCTTAGCTTCTGTTATTATACTTTTGTTCATTTACAGCTGTAGCATTAGTATTTATGCTGGCTGATAATCTACTTCCTTGTGTCTGTTCTTCCATCGGTATAACCTTTAGCCTTTCTAGAAGAAAACAGAAAAATACCTAGGTCTGCCTGAGAGGTAATATAAGAGAGTGTGTACTAGAATACCTGTTTTATCTCACAAAGTGGAATAATTCGTTGCTTAGTTTTTTCCATGCTGCTATTTAAATTAAATCTGTGTATTCTTTATCAGATTTCTGAGCTTATTTCTGGTAGAGCTACACAAAATCCTCTTTAGAGAAACTGCGATAATCACTGTAGGGCCATTAGATGTGAGTGAGAGATGCAGCCCGGCATGTCTCTTTCAAAATTCCCTTGGGCTTTACCAACTTACACTCTCACGGGCTGGCGTCACTGCAGGAATTCTTCACAGCTGCAAATACATGGCATCAGTCTTTATGAAGATCATTAGCATAATAGTTAGATGGTGGAATAAACTCCTCCATGAGATAAAATAAACCAAGACCATCTTTGTTTAAAGAACTAAAGAATAAGGTCAATTTCTTTCAGTAATCACAAATACATGTATTGACCTACAAAATACACATCTCAATGAGCAAAAATATGTAACGGATCAAGAGGTACAAACTTTTTATTAGGACACACTTCTGCAACCTCTGATGTTGAGGTGAGATGTTGAGGTGAGATTGCATATGTGTGTGTCTCTGTGTATACATAAAACAGTCAGTCTGAGATAAAAGTCTAAAGTCAGTGTCTGTCCCCATTTGATTAAAAATAGGCAGCAGATAAAATAGTAGCAGGTAAGAATTAGATTAGAATTAATTCTTTCATTCACTTCTTCAAGCACCATTTTCTCATCTCATGAAAAACTTACCAAACTTTCCCAAGAAATGCCTTCAAGTGTATGGGATAGCTCAAATCAGCTGAGAAGTGTATAAAGTGTCAGTTTAAAGATCCTTCCACCTGAGGAACATGAACATACACAAGTCTATGGGACCTGATGAGATGTGTCCTGGAGTCCTGAGGGAATTGGCTGATGTAGTTGCCAAGCCACTCTCAATGATATTCGAAAAGTCAGGTCAGTCAGGTGAAGTCCCTGGTAGCAAGGAGGACCCTGGGAACTATCGACATGTCAGTCTCACCTCTATGCCTGGGAAGATCATGGAACAGATCCTCCCAGAATCTATGCTAAGGCACATGGAGGGCAGGGAGGTGATTTGAGACAGCCAATATGGCTTCACCAAGGGCATGTCCTGCCTGATCAGCCTAGTGGCCATCTATGATGGAGCGAGTACGGAAGCGGACAAGGGAAGAGGTACCAATGTCATCTATCTAGACTTCATAAGGCCTTTGACACAGTACATCACAACACCTTTCTCTCCAAATTGGAGAGATATAGATTTGATGCGTGCAGTGTTGGGTGGATGAGGAATTGGTTGGATGGTCGCATCCAGAGGGTGGTGGTCAGTGGCTCAATACCCAGATAGAGACTGGTGACAAGCCATGTACCTCAGGGTTCTGTATAGGGACCAGTACTGTCTAATAACTTCCTCAGTGACATAGACAGTGAGATCAAGTACATCCCCAGCAAACCTGCAAATGACACCAAGCTGAGTGGTGTGGTTGACACGCCCGAGGGATGGGATTTCATCCAGAGGGACCTGGACAAGTTCGAGGAATGGGCCTGTGTGAACCTCATGAGGCTCCCTGAGGTTAAGTGCAGGGTCCTGCACCCGGGTCGAGGCAACCCCCAGTATCAGCACAGGCTGGGGGATGAAGGGATGGAGAGCAGCCCTGCCCAGAAGGACTTGGGGGTACTGGTGGATGAAAAGCTGGATGGGAGCTGGTAATGTGCGCTCATAGGCCAGGAGGCCAACTGTATCCTGGGCTGAATCCAAAGCAGTGTGGCCAGCAGGTCAAGGTAGGGGATTCTGCCCCTCTGCTCTGGTGAGACCCCCCCTGCAGTGCTGCGTCCAGCTCTGGAGCCCTCAGCACAGGGGAGACATGGACCTGTTGGAGCGGGGCCAGAGGAGGCCACAAAAATGCTCCGAGGGCTGGAACACCTCTCCTGTGAGGACAGGCTGAGAGAGTTGGGGCTGTTCAGCCTGGAGAAGAGAAGGCTCCGGGGAGACCTTACTGCAGCCTTTCAGCACTTAGAGGGCTTATAAGAAAGATGGGGACAGAGCTGTCATAGGACACAAGGTAACAGTAGATTTAGACTAGATAGAAGGAAGAAATTTTTCCCTGTGAGGGTGGTGAAACCCTGGCCCAGGTTGCCCAGAGAGGTGGGAGATGCCCCATCCCTGGAAATATTCCAGGTCAGGCTGGACGGGGCTCTGAGCAACCTGGTCTAGTTGCAGATGTCCCTGCTCATGGCAGGGGGGTTGGACCAGATGACCTTTAAAGGTCCCTTCCAGTCCAGACTATTCTATGATTGTATGATTGTATGATTCGATTCCATTTCTTTTTCTGGTTGTTAGTTTTGGTTTTGGGGGTTGGTTTTATTTTTTTTAGCTGGTTTTCTATGTTTTGCTTTTAGATACAATCTGATTTGCTTTTAATTCCTGTTGAAAGAAAACTAATTCATGATGCAGGTGCTGTAAACATTTGGATGATGTGCCTGGAAAGGCATTTAGGAATATACAATGCAGTTCTGGTTTTCTAGTACCAATTACGTTTTTTGTTCACTATGAACCCCTTCAACAGCTTCACAAATCTGAACCTTATTTTACAGCTCCATTTTGTCTAAGAGACAGTAGATCACATTCAAGGATGTAGCACAGCTGATAGCTTCTCCAGGACCATCATAAAATACGATGCATGCTTTAGATATATTTCTCTGACAGTGCATTCCACCAAGACAGCAAATTTGTCCCTCATATTACAACTCAATTTTGTGTAACAGCCAGGAGCCTTACCCTGAGATGGGCTGAGCACTCAGACTGTTTTTTGGTTTTGTACAACTCTGCCTTTCTAGCACCTTGTTAAGATTATAGAAATGCTGTAGTCTGATGTCAAGGGGAATTTCCATGTCAGCTAAGAAGCAGCAACACCTCAAGAGCATTAGGAGAAATAGACAATATGATGTATCTCCTTTTATATAAACAGTGACATCTAGAGTTGCCATTAGTATTCCCTACTATGCAACTAAGTTAAAGGTTATCATCTGCGGCAGATTTAATGGATTGCATTAGAATTACAGCAAACGACCCTTGCAGCTCCTTTAAACTTGATCGATCACAATGTAATTGTCAAGGCGGGTTAGCAATTAATTTTCATTAGGCAGGGAAGTCACTAATGCTTGCTGTTAGGGCAAATGACTATTAGATTGAAATGGAAGGGATTAAATAATTTTTTACAATTAAAAAAGTTGGCCTAAGTTCCATATGCGCAGAAGAATATCATTGAGGCTCCATTACCACGTGCTATTCCTGCT